>NW_027185759.1:31759780-31787784 GCF_028583685.1 Petaurus breviceps papuanus
TCAGTTTTTAAGACTCAATGATCAGTGTTTATAAAGTGCCATGGGATACAGTGCAGGATAGAAATGTTTTTGCTTTCATAGGTTTATCGTCATTAACATCATCATCATCATCATTGTCATTAACATCATTTTTTAGGCCAAGTGATTGGTGCTGATGGGACTCTCTTTTTAGATGATGGACCTTGTGAAATCCCCTTTTGTAGGAGGGTTTAGACTTTCAAAAAGTTATGTTGAGTGCCTATAGGAAGTATGGGAATTCTAGCCTCAGACCCTCAAATGTTGTTTTTCTTTAATGAGGGCCACTGGCTATCTGGGATGGGTGCTCTGACTGAAGAGGAGGCTCTAAATTTAGTATTTATTACAGACATTCAGCTTCAGGGTTCAGTAATTGTGCTATACATCAAGAAAATTAAAAATCAGGATAGCCAAGGGTCAGCTTTTGGCCTTCTAGTGGATCTTGGCATACTAGGTGCCATCTGGGATAAGGACATGGAGGCAGGAGGCTGCCAACCCATTTTGCTGGGGGAAAGATAGTATGTTTTAGTTGCTACCAGCCTGAGTTGAATTTCAATGAATCATCTGTACCAGCAAACAAGTGTCCTTAGCCCCTATAGGAACTTTTTGTAAGGTTTCTGTCATATCAAAGACAGTAACAACTAGCTTCTCCAAAGCACTGGAAAGTCAGGGAGGGTACTGTCCATGGTTACACTAATGTCTCCCATATTATTAGGAAATTTTTATTATCCAAGGAAGGTAACTTTTTGCAAAATATCATAGACCATAATTCGGGACCCTAAACTCTATGTGTGTCAGGGTGGATGTCTGTCTTTGACACCCCAAGGCCCAGTGACTGGTATGGTGTTAGTCAAATCTAAAGCTGTAGGCCTATCTTGGACAAGTCCCAGGGATCTGTCTTGGTCAGATTTCAGAGTTTGCTAAAAGTCTGGCTCAAATCAAGCTCATCCCTGGTTTCAGGAGAGTTTGAGTTGGTTCTGAGTCTTTGGTAGGTGTTTGGGTCTCTTCTAGAGCAGGTTTGAACCTTGAAAGTACCTTGGTAAGCAACCCTGGAAACACCATTTTGAACCATTCCAAACCAGAACAGTTATTCAGGGTCTGGTCCAGTCCAGAGGTGTACCCCAAAGTTCAGTCTGGGACCATACTGGATTTTGGGTGGGTGCATGACCAAGATGACTATCTGTTCACCTCACTGAGTTCTTTCCTCCATCAGCTGTTATCTGGGAAAGAATTTCAGGAGTGATTTCTGGGTAGGTCACAGCCAGTAGGGACTAATTCAAAAGTGTTAACAGTTAAGCTGATAATAAACCTTGACTTACCCTAAGGGGAAAGGGTAAGATAAAGTATGTCCTGCTCCAGAAAAGTCCTTGGTAGCTACTGATCATGAATGGTTAGGCTATTTTCAGTGGGACATATTTTTCTCCTTTGTTACATTAGAGAAGCCTTGATGTCACTAGTCAAATTTCTATTTATTTGTGAATATGAATGTGTTTCTAGGACATGGGTGAAATAAGATTGGTCTTGTTTAAAGTGTATATTCTGTACATTGTCAAAAAAAGCCATGTAATAGGTCAAATACCGATAATAATTTAAAAAAAAATTACACATGGAAATGCAAAACTGGCCACCAGGAATTTATCAGTGCTAGACTAATAGCTCTAATCGGTCTTAAGTAGGAATCCAGATCTATTTTGTGCCAAGTGTGATTTATTTTATTGCTGAATGACCACTTGGCCTACAAAGCTTGACAAAATTATTGTATGTTGCTTGTATGTCACAGGGATGTGTGTGTATTATACATTTAATTATTCACATGGATTAAATCACATTGCTTAACAATAATTGGACTAAATTGAGTTTGTAAAGGAAAAGGAAGGTTTCACAGGTACCTGATGGTCTCTTAAAATGCAAACACTAATGCAAACGTTGAAACGGATTTACCTTATCATTTCTTTCACATAGAAACTTTAACCTTTGAGCTCGCTTATGCATAAATACTCCATCCAAATGTCCTGTTTCCACTGAACGGATCTCAATAGCTTTCTCTCCCCAGCCCATTATTTGATTGGAATGAATGTAGGCTGTCAAAAGGAATTTCCAAAACTGCATTAAAAACATTAGATGGGCAATAGCTTATAGTATCTGTTCACATTTAAACCACAAACATGACATACAATTTGCCATACACATACACAGCAGGTCTTACAAGTGTAATTTCACAGACTGTTTTGTGGACTCAAATGGTTGTCTCACTTTTCTTGACTTGCGTGTCAATTTGGGGGTGTAACTGTTGAAGGAGAAAAGGAAGGGTTAACCTACCCACAGAGGTGGGCATTTCTCCCCACTGGAGCACCACATCTTTAGTGATTCGGCCATAAGTATTCACGTACACCCCCTCGTCCTCATAGCAAACGAGCATTTCCATTCCATCCGTTTTAGGTAGAATGACAATAGCGTGAGGAGTGATGTTACCCTGAATCTAGAATTTAAAGAAAAGGTTATAATTACATGGAGGGAGCAAAAGGCTTCAGATAAGAAACCATCCCAAACAAAGATCCCAAGGAAACAGTAACTATCATTTTGTTTTTAGCTTTAGAGTTGAAGACAAAAATGTCTAATATTTACCCCAACCCAACCATCAAGTTGTCCTTTTTTAGGAAAGAGGAGGCTTCTCTATTGAAAATAGAATATAATTTTTATTGTTTGAGATGACAAGTGGCATCTAATATTAGGATAGAGTAGCAGAGGCTGACTGAAGATACCCTGGACCAGAATGTGTATGCTCAGATAGCTTCCTTTCTACAATATCCAAGGCACCTTGGGAGAGTAGACAGGGAGCTGTCCATGAAATCAGGAAGACTTGAGTTTTAAGTTTTGCTTCTGACACATAATACCTGAATTACCCATGGCAAGACACTTAAATCACTCATTGCTCTAGACAACTCTCTAAGGCTACTGAGTCATTGAAAAGGTGTTGATCTGCATTAGTAGTGAGAGTTCCTTCTTTAGGAATTCCCTATTCAAATGAAATCACGAGAACAGCCCCTATCATCTCTATAAACATACTGTGAAAACTCAGGCAATCTAGAATAGAGTAGGGATATTATTACAATATGTTTGTTATTGGACCACAGAAAAGACACAGCTCCCATTACCAACTTGTAATCAGTCATGTGCAAGTTATCTCTAGAATAAACTCACCAAACAATGGAACCAAAAAAAAAAAAAAGAGGAGAAGCAGAAATAACTGAGACAAGAAGGTTTTTCTTAGTAAAGAGAAGCCCTCTGTGTTCAATGACATCAGTGACACCTGTCCTCTTGAAGGGAATTTCCTATGCCTCTTACTGGTTTCAAAGATGCCACATTGAGGTTGTCAAATACTTTCTATCACAGAACAATTCTTCAGATAGAAACACCATCTCCAAGTAGTTATGAAGATGGGCTTCCAAAAATCCAATCCAACAAGTATTCATTAAGCTATCTGCAAGATAGTCTGATGATACTGGGGACAAAAACAAAACAAAACAAAATGAAATGCAGTTTCTGCCCTAAGGAACTTATAAGTTACTGATTCAATTTACACATGGGATTTAGTTAAATAAAGACTACTGCATCTCAGTGATTTGTTAATATGTATTAGATAAAGTATCAGAAAGAAGCATTTGATACTTGGAAAGTAGAAGTAGGCAAGATGCTGAGCAGTAATTTATTAAAAAACACCTCTTTGGGGTGGCTAGGTGGCGCACTGAATGAAGCACCAGCCCTGAAGTCAGGAGAACCTGAGTTCAAATCTGGCCTCAGACACTTAACACTTACTAGCCATGTGACCTTGGGCAAGTCACTTAACCCCAATTGCCCTTTAAAGCAAAACAAAAACAAACACCTCTTTAAGCATCCAGCCAAGCTGTTATATGGTTGATCTCTACCATGCTCACAAACATTTTGCAGACTTACATGGGATGGGATGTAGATATCATAAGAGTTTCCCGAATCTACATCAATCACGTGGAAACCAGTGTGTGATCCAAAAATAACCTTTAACCTCTGACCTTCTTCTACTGTAAGGTCGACAAGTAGGGGCTTGTGCTGGAGATCTGCAAAAGACTTTAGACAATACTTTTGTTAGTCTCCATACCACACTAACAATGCTATTCCTAGTGTTTTCTGATAGTCTAGCAGACATTAATTTCCAGGTTTCAGAAATTAAGGAACTAGCCCATGTTTGTTGCTAATCTTAAGCCATTTAATTCACAGTTTATTCATTCATCAATCATTCAAACTGTTACTATGCATCTATTGTGTGAAAGGTAAGCATGAATACAAGATCTGCATCCTCAAGGAGTTTGCAATTTAGTAGTGGACCTCAGGATATAGCAATTTGGAAGGACAGTAAGAATTTTGTATGTTCTTTGCTTTTACTATAGGACTGCAGAAAAGACACAACTCCCATTACCAACCCGCAACCAATCATGTGCACGTTATCTCTAGAATAAACTCATCAAACAATAGAACTAAAGAAAGAAGGGAGTCAGAAATAACTGAGATAAGAAAGTTTTTCTTAAAAGAGAGATGCCTATCAAACTGACTGCTGGATTGGAGACCTTCAATCAATCAACAAGCATTTATTGTCTGTTATATGTCAGGCACTATGCTGGGTGCTAAGTATATGAAAACAAAAGTGTAACAATTTCTATCCTCAGAGAATTCCCATTCTAACAGGAGAGACAGAATGCACAGGCATAAGTATATACATAATACATAGGCCTAGGATTATGGGGAACTGGGATCCATAAAGGCTTCATGTAGAAAATAAAGAATGAGCTGAGCCTTGAAGGAAGAAACATATGTCATGAGGCAGAAGGGAATTTATCCTAGGCATGGGGGATGGCCAGCGCAAAGGTGTGGACATGGGAGATGTGACAGTCATGGATGAAGACGATGGTCAGCATGGCTAAATTGTAGAGAGTAGAAAATAGAATAATGGCTAGAAAAACAGGTTGGAGAAAAGTTTTTAAAAGCCAAATAGAAGTATTTATGTTTTGTCTCAGAGATTCTTGAATTTGTTGAGTAGGGAAGTGACACGGGCAGACATGAGCTTCAGGAAAATCACTTAGGTAGCTACGAGTGGAGGATAGATTGGAATGGGAAGAGACTTAAGGAAGGGAAACCAATTAGCAGGATATTACAATAGTTCAGGTAAGAAGCAATGTGGGCCTGAACTAGGAGGGAGGCTGTGTGAGCAGTTTGAAGGGGAAGGATGTGAGGAAAGCCAGGATCCAGTCATTGATTGTATAGGTGAGATGAGGGTGACTGAGGAAGGGAGGATAATGCCAAGGATGAGAATCTGGGAGAGTGGAAGGACGATGATGCCCTTCAGAAATATGGAAGTTTGGAAGAAGGGACTGGGTTTTGGGGAAAAGATATGGATTTCTTTTTCAACATGTTTAATTTAAGATATCTATGGGAAATACATATTGAATTATCCTGTAGGCAGTTGGTGATGTAGAAGAGAGTTAGGAGACCCTTAGTGGCAAAGCTTTTGTGTACTAGGATTTTGCCAGACAGCACTAACATCCTCACTCCCTTCAGATCATCCCTTAAGTCCTGTTTCATTGTTCTAACAAACATGTTCCAGAACTTTCCTCTCCAAAAGCAGTAAATATGGTGGCAGGGAGATGGGAAGAGAGGGAAAGGAAAGCCCATTTTTGTTGACAAATGTGCTTTTTTATTATATTGCTAATGAGACATGTATGCCAGGGGGGCATGTGAAGAATGTGGTGACTCAGCACAGAGGACAGCTCCCACATTAGCATGAGAAGCCCCTGTGTCTGCATGAGAAAGAGGAGAAAAGAGAAGAATAGAAGGCTCAGAGTGGGAAAAAATGTTGGGGAGGGGATATAAGAGCATGAATGAACATCTGCTATTATCCACTGCCAGGGCTCCCCAAACAACAAGGCACCTGGAAGGGCCAGTCTCCTATTTATGAGCATGTTGGCCTTTAAAAGTCTTCGTGAATGTGACCCCTGTGAATTGTTCAGTCCAACCAGTTCAGCCACAGTGAGTGTAAGCCCAACCAGCATTGAAAATGAAAGCAAATTAAAACTGAAAGGGAAAAAATAGATGAAAATGTTTCCAAAGAACAAAGTCATTTCTGCTACTTAACATATTTAGATTTTTTTGAAAGCAGTTCAGAATTTTATTAAAAAAGCAATATGGACATATATGAGGTATAGTGGTGTAAGGTAAGAACCCTATTTATGGTCAGAATACCAAGGGCTGACTCTTGGCTCTGCCACTTACTGTATGACTCTTCAGCAAAGCATCTCACCTCTTTGTGTCTCAATTTCCTGATCTGCAAAGTGAGAGGGGTAAAATCCCAGCTCAAGGAAAAAATATTAAAAGCATCAAGATTAAAACAATTTAAATATGATGGTGCCACAATTAGGATTTCACAAGACCTAGAAGCACAGACATTAAAAGACCACAGGTCTTGGAACACAACATATCAAAGAGCAAAAGAACTGGGGTCTGACCAAAAATATCATACCCAGCAAAGTTAAATATTATCCTGAATGAAAACAAAAATGGACATTTGACAAACTCTCAGACTTTGTTAAAAAAATCCTGAACTTAATAGAAGATTCAACATACAAGAACCAAGAGAAATATAAGGCATATAACAAAGACTGATTATAAGGGATCCATAAGGACAGACTGTCTACTTTTTATGTATGTAAAATGTATGTCTAAGATTCTTATAAATAATTGGGTAGTTTATAAGAAAGATTGGGGTAAACCTGAGAATTGTATGAATTTTAAAAGAAAACCATTTGGGAACAGTTTAAAAGAAAAATTATTTGAGGTGCAAAAGGAAGAATTGATACAGATGATGTAGATGGGGGAGGATGGCTGGTAGTTCTGGTAACTTACTTTCATCGGGAATGGGTGTAAGAGGGAACAACACACATATATTTAGAAGAATATAAAAGTCTTCTAAATTCAGAAGAAATAAAATGGTAGGGGCATAGGGAAGGGTGAGAGGACAAGGGAGGGATCTTTAGAGGGGAGAGTGAGGGAATAGGTAAAATAGGGGTATATAAGGGTGTTTAGATTTATAGGTATGGGAGGATAGGAGAGAGATCCTTAGAGGGGGTAGGCAAGTCAAAGCAGGGCAAGGTAGTGGGTAGAAGTAGAGGAAGCAGGAGGGATCGGAAACAAGAGGGATTGGAAATCATACATAAAAAACAAAGATCAGGAGTAGAATAGGTGAATAGGTTTGGGAAAGTATATGTCTATATATGTATGTATGAATGCACATATATGTGTATATATAGCTATAGAGAAACATATCTAAACTTTATTGTAACCTTCTGGGGGCAGGGGAAAAAAGAACAAAGTGAAAAAGTGCACAGCAGAGAACAAAAGAAAACACACAAGGAAGCAGAGAAAAGGACAATTCTCAACACAATGAGTATTATTTGTCATACAGACTTTCTTGAAATGAAAATCTATTGTTACTTATTTTGAATTCTCTCTTATGTTCTGTGATGTACACGACATGCTTTCCCCCCTAACTTTGTATTTAAGTTCCAATATTTAAGTTTATGATATGTTTTTGTTTCTTTTCTCTATTCTTTATTTGTGTTCTGGTGTTTGAATCTAAAATAAAATTTTAGGGAAAAAGTGAGAGGTGCAGACGATGATTTAAAAGACCCCTTCTAGCTTTGAACCTGTGATTCTTTATAAAATGAGTTAGTTGAATTAAGAGAATCTTTCCTGAACAGAGAAAGACTTCATGAAGACCCATTGCTTTCAAAATTCATCTCAAGCCTTAGATTTGCTTCAGCTGAAGTGCCTTTTTTTCTTTAACAATTCCAGAGCTACTGAATTTTATTATCCTGGAGATTTTCTTTTTTAGATGCAGAAACCAAGGGCAAGAGAAAACAAGTCACTTGCTCCAGGTCACCAGCCAATGAGATGTAGAGCTGGGAATGAGGTCTCCTGATTGTCTGTCTAGCATCCTTTGAACCACACCACACTGCTCTTAGGGGAACAGTCTTCCATTCACCCCCCTCTGCTGTGGATAACAACCATTTGCTTTCAGTGAAAAAGTAATGCTTGGCAAAGTCCACACTGAATTTGCAGTCCAAATTCAAATCCCAACTCTCTCTCATATAGCTTGTGGAACTCGGGTTTGCCTCACTCCTCTGCCCCTCAGATTCTTCAGTTATCAAAGGAGAAGGTTGGATCAGATGATCTCTCAAGCCTTTCCAGGACCAATTTCTATGACCTTATACATTTACAGAGAAGTTGGAGGACAGGCATTTTTCTTGCCCACAGACAGGGACACACATAAATCTTGTCGGGGGATCATAACGTTACTTAGAAGAGGAGGAGAATACAAAGGAGATATTATCTTGGTAAGATTTCCAGTGTGTCAAAGGGCCTTTTAAAGCAACAAATTGGGTCTCAAAAGTAACCCTACACTAGCTAAATCCATATAGTAGATATAGAAACAATGGCACCAGGAATGGAAAGCAGCCTCTTGCACAAAGAGGGGGTTAGTGTTAGACAGGAGAGACAAAAGATCAGTCTAATTGGTAATGATGTTGCCACTTACCTTAAATGCCATGAACTTGTGGTATGGCTTAGGAGCCCATGCATATATCTCCACGGCATTCTTCAAGGCAATCACCAAGAATTTGATCCGTTCATATTTCACTAAAATTAAAAAAAATTAAAAATAAAAACTACCATGAGTAACTACCATTGGTTCTTATCAAGTTGTCTAATTTCCCTACTTGACACAGGCAATAGTGCAGCTTTCTATGTGGAAGACAACTTGGTAATATGGGAAGGATACTAGCTTTGGAGTGAAAGAATCTAAGCTAGTATCCACATGCTGCTGCTTAGTACCTGTGTCAGTCTGGATAGACGCTTCATTTCTTTGAGCCCATATCCTCACCTGTAGAATGAAGGTGTTGAACTAATTGGATCTCTGAGATGCCTCCTAGTGTGAGGTTCTATCATAAGATGATTGCTTTAGAGCTAGAAGGGGGACCTGAGAGGGTATCCAATCTACCACCATCATTTTACAGACAAGGAAACTGAGGCCCACAGAGGTTAAGGTACTTGCATCAGGTCACATGAGTAGTAAGCAAAAGAGTTAGGCCTTAAAGACAGGTCCTCTGACTTTAGATTAGTGCTCTCTCTGCTACACCATCCCCACAGGCATGTTAGTCTAACTTGGGGGATGTCCCTGAAGTCACTCTCCTACTCTCCCCTACCCCTCAAAAAAGATTAAGAACTTCCTTTTCTGTCAGCAGATCTTAGCTATGAATCACTAATAGTAATGGTGATTTGGAAATCATTGCCTACATCTTCTTACTTGCCTTTCTATAGGCCAGTGACATGTACTGTAAGATAAAGAAGGCTGGCAGGTCCATCGGATGATTTTGGGGGGGAGGGGCGGGTTGAGACCTGCCTGAGATTTCATTGGAAAAGTGAAGTCCTGAAGAGGAAATCTCACACAAACCAATTGTCATAGTAGGGCTCAGGCATGATGAGATAATAGAAAAAGAAATAAATAGAAAGGGAAATAAAACTTTCCACTTATTCTTCATTTTTGAAATCTGATTATTAATCACAAAAATAGCTGGCTTAAATCTTAGTGTATTAGGAGTCCTGGATCCTATGGTGACCTTATTTTCCCCACTGTGGAAATATTGAGTAAAGAATTCTACTCTCTAGGAATATGTTGTAAATAACGATTGTTTATTAATTGCCCTATGCTTTCTATATAGGAATTTTGTATAGCAACTGAATTCTGGCATTTTTATGAACTGGAGTGGTTCTTTTCTTCTCTTCTTTCTTTTCCTCTCCCTTTCCCCCATTTTCTTTTCTTTCTCCTCCTCCTTCTCCTCCTTTTTCTTCTTTCTCTTTATACACACATACACCCAATATACACGTATATTTGTATACACACACATAGGCACACATGTTTGTAACACACAAATCCACACAGACATATGTGTATGCCTTGTCATTTATTCATTTCTTATACTAATTCCTGTACAGGGATCATCAGATAATGATTCCTCTGCTCATTATGCTGAGAGTCATAATAATGGCTGAGAGACATCTGTAACACCCCAAAGACCTTTTGAATCAACAAGGAAAAACTAACTTGTGGTTAATATAACTGGGTGACTGGTGTATTTTACTATATTCTTAGTTTAAAAAAATTTCAGTAGTCTATGTAAAACACACATGTATACATGCATGTATGTATGTCATATGTATAAATGTATGTGTGAATATTTGCACGTATGTATCTATCTCATATCTTTCTATGGAAATAGTATATCTGATTAAGGCAGACTATCAATCTATTTTATCATATTTATCTATCTAACTAGCTGTCTATATAATTAAGTATTCAGTCTCATTATGGTGGACTATTTAACCCTAATACTTCAAACCATGGTCACCTCCTTGTATCTGGACTCAGTGGTTCCACTTTTCTCTATCCTCCATTTCACTGGTCACTCTACTAATACAGAGAATGGCTCCTCTAATATTTTTACCTTGTACAATTCTTATCTATATCTTTTAATAAATCCCCAATAGAATTTCTATCTGGCAAACTAGAAATTTTCCTCTGGTTCTTTGGATGGTTTGTTGATAGCAATGAGCTCTCTCTCTCTGTCTCTGTCTCTCTCTGTCTCTCTCTCTTTCTCTCTGTCTCTCTCTCTCTCTCTCTGTCTCCTCCCCACCCCCTCTTTATCATGTGATGGTTCTATTTTGGGAAAAAACAACAATAAATGAGAACTTTCTGTGGCCCCTAAAAAAATCATGATTTCAAGGTAAGATATTCTGGAATATAAAAATGGTCTAGATAATCAGGTTAAAGTGAAATAAGGGTGGATCTAATAGTAATATGGGAAGTACTCTTGCTTTAAAGTCATAGAATTTGTATTCTTGTCCTGCCTTTTATGCTGAACTTGGCCAAGACACCTTCATTTCCATAGGTCTCAATGCTCTGTTCTCTAAAATAAATTGTTTGTACAATTCATTACTTTTGCTTGGACAAAAGTAACTATTTAGATATCAAATCAGCTTTGCGTCAATTAATTATCAGAATTCTCTATCAGGGGCAGCTAGGTGGCACAGTGAATAGAGCACTGGCCCTGGAGTCAGGAGGACCTGAGTTCAAATCTGACCTCAGACACCTGACATACTAGCCATGTGACCTTGGGCAAGTCCCTTAACCCCAATTGCCCTCCAGAAAAAAGCAAAAAAAAAAGAGAATTCTCTATCAGAAGGAAGGTACTTTGTATTATCTTTTATTGCATCATACATGCAAAGTTGAGTGGAGAATAGAGATGAGGGATAAAAATCAGACTTGGAAATTCATTTGCTTAAACAGTCTAGCAGTTGATGAGAAAACACTCCAATGATAAAGTCACAGAATGTTCAATGTCTCCACTTCCCTCTACAGGTGTAGAAAGAGACTATCTAGTCTAATGATTAGTATAGGAGAAGCAGAGAGAGACAGGGATTACCACAAGAGACGGTAAGCATGGAAGGGGCTGGCCTGAATTTGTGGTCCAAACAGGCTCTTTACATTCTAAGGTTTTTGAAAATTAGCTGTAAGACTGACATAAAAGGTAATGCTATTCAGAGTTTTGATTTGCATTCCTCAGTAGAATGAAGCTCCTTGAGGACAGGGAATAAATCAAAAGTACTTATATCCACATTACCCAGAACAGTGCCTGGCATATTGGACGTGATTAATAATTGCTTGTTGATGGGTTACTCTCCATACTTTCTCTCATTCCCTAAGAATGCCCTCATGGATGTAAGGTTTGGCTGCTATATTGGCATTTTGCCTTTAGGACCTGTGCTAAGTGAATGCCAACTCTACTTCAACTGGAGCTGTTTAAAGGGAGCTTCCTAAAAACCAGTCCCCTGAATAGCATTTTCTTTGGCTTAAACAGTTTTGCAAAAGGACTCTTTAAAGGGAAGTGTTTTTTGATGCTTCTCTCTGTATCTATGAAAATGGATTATCTACTTGTGGCTAACCATGAATGAGAGAGAGAGAGAGAGAGAGAGAGAGGGAGGGAGGGAGGGAGATAAGGAGAGAGACAGAGAGAGAGAGAGAGAGAGACAGAGAGAGACAGAGAGAGACAAAGAGAGAGACAGACAGAGACAGTGATGGGAAAGGAGAGGAGAGATGTTTTTGATGGTTTTCTTGAACATAAGCACTCTAAACTGTCTATCAGGGCACAAAGGAAGTCCTTAATCTAGGTCTGCCTCAGTTTCCTCAGCTGTAAAATGGGGATATCAATAGCATCCTCCTCACGGGGTTATTGTGAGGACCAAATGTTAGATGTTCTTCAAACCTCAAAGCACTCTATAAATGTTGTATAAATGTTAACTCTTCTTATGGTGTGGTGTGTCAAAAATGTGTTCCTTCTCAGGATACAAAACTTAGAGAAAAAAATATCTGCCACTAGGGAATGTGTGAGGAAAGCTGACAGTTGTCATCTTTTCCCCAAAGCCATTTTAAACAAGTCTGGGTGTGGTCTGGGTCTCTGTGAAGTAGCACTCTTGTGTTTTTCCTAGAGTGTTTCCCTCTGTAGTGATTTTAAGGTAAAATATCCTCTACCCTTCCACTGATGGTCATAATGATGACCTGAGGTCCATGCATCTACTTGTTTCTCTAGCAATGTGAGTGGCTTAGGAACTGGGGCTGTGTTTTCACCACATGCACATTTAAAAATCATGGAACTTGTGCGGCCACTCCCTAGTTGATGGCTGTGATGGAACATTACTGTGCTATAGGAAGTCATGAGTTCAATGATCTTAGAAAGGCATGGAAAGATTTGCATCAAATGGTGAAAAGCAAAGTGAACAGAACCAACAGAACATAATATACAGGAATAGCAATACTGTTTTAAGAAAGACTGAGTGACTAAATCATTTTGATTATTATAAATATGCAAATTAAAAATAAAGGGTATATGAAGAAAGATGTTATCTGCATCCAGAGAAAGACCTGATGAATAGACGTATGCATAGAATAATTTTACATATATGTAAAATTTGTCTCTAATGGTTGCCTTCTCTAGGACAGGGTGGGAGGGGGGAAGGAAGAAAAAAGAGGAAAAATAAAGAAATTTATACTATGACTTTGTTATATATTTAGAGGTGTAATGGGAACACAAATTTGGAAGATCTTCCCTGCCCCTAGGCTAAAATGCACCTGAAGCCTGGGGAGGGAGGCTTGTTTTTCAGTAGATACTTCTTGATTGGCCAGTGAGTCAATAAGGTTGTTACATTCTCTGAGCCAGGAGAAGGCTATATGAGCCCTGATGTGTAGCTTTGTTTTGGGACTCACTTTGAGAAGTGTTCTGTGATTTGATCTGAATTCTGGGAAGCCGTTGTTGAGAGTCCCCCGGCTTTGAAAAACCCAGATGTGGAAACCCAGATGTTGACTGGGTATGGATGTAATGGTTGGAGAGTTTGGAAAGCTGTCTACTTGATCTGTTAATGTCTTGATAATTCTGTCTGTATATTTTGAAGTTTGGGGTGCTAACCTTTTTCCCCTGAACAAGGTAAACGATATATGTCTGACTGATTAAAGTAAGCTTGTTAACCCATTTTGAGTTGCTTTCCTTTAACAAAGCAGATCCAAGAACCTGTATGGGCAGCAAAACCTGAGGACGCGCTTGGGGTGCTTGATGCTACAAAATGGAGTCACGAACAGGATCTGCAGAGTAAAAGGAAAGTATGGGAACTGGGATAATTGTTTGTTTCCAAGTTGTGGTAGCTGTGATTCTGTGGAGCCATGGAGCTGGGGAGAAGAATGGCCTGCATGCTGACTTCACTGAGCTGAGAGCAGGAATGGTGAGCTGCCTGCATCGGGACCTGGGCAGAAGCCAGGAGCGGCTGCTGCCTGCGGGAGGAGAAGGAGCCCAGGAGTTCGGAATTCAGCCACAGGAAAAGATAAGAACTGAGCAGCAAAGCAGGGGCACTGAGTGTGTTTCCTGGCTGCATCCCACAGTTTGGGACCCTGGGGGAGAATGGACTTGTGACTATGGTGGGTGGGATGAAGTGCCTTGGATCCCCAGGGACCCCACCTTGTTGGTTTTGTTGCCCAGCCCCCTCTCTGTACTTGGAGGCAGGGGCTGGAGCTGTGTGAGGGGAAGGATACCCCTCCCCCAGAGAGCTTTGTTTGAACTCTTGAATTTGCATCCCCATTACAAGAGGGAATAGCCAGTTGTGCCCAGTAGATTTGAAATTTCATGTGTAATCATCTTTTTTATTGTACTGTTATGGAAATGCTTGTTTTGTTTCATGAATTGAAAGTAAAATATTTTTAAAAAAGGAATAAAGAATTAAAAATTATGGAATTGACTTGCTTGAAAATGAGGGAAGCATTAATTGGTCAATCATCAAGAAGTTATTAGGGGCATACTACGTGCCAAGCACTGTGCTTATACAAGTACAATAAGGGGAACAACACAAAAAGCTCCTTGCTGGCTATATGTAGTAAAAATGTCTTCAGTGTGTGCAGACCTGGACAGAGAGACAAGAGTTGACTGTAATTCTAGGACAGGGTTCTTTACCTTGTTTGTGTCAGGGATGCCCATGACAAACTAGGGGAAGCCTAGGGACCCTCTTAGAAGAATGCTTTTAAATAATGGAGGAAAATGCTAAATTTCAGTTGAGCTTAGTGAACATAAGGATCATTTTTTTTTCTTTTGCCCATCCAAGTTCACATTGGGTATCTGAGGATGCCAATCAAGAACCCCTTTTGTAGGTGAATAATAATTTCCTCAATACTTTTATACCCTGCACTGACCCAAAGCAGAAACCAACTTCATACTATGTATTTATTTTCTACCTTTTAAAAAGTATACAAGTACATTTATTTTCTACATTCTTAAATCCGTACAAGTTTCTCTTGTAAGTTGTTTCATTTTTTTGTCTTTGTACCTCAGTGGCTATGGTCATATATAGTAGGCACTTAATAAATGCTTGTTGATTGATTAGTGGGTGGTTTTGTACCTATGGTCAAAAACATTTCATTACCTGTTGACTTATTTTCTGGTAATGAACACCTCTGAAATTAGCTAGTGTGGACACACAGTCTATTCCTGGGTCAATACTTGAAATCTTTTCCCAGGGTTAGTGCCAAACTCAGATGGGATATCACAGTAAGATTCCTGTGAAGGTCATAAAGTTTATTATGTGGGAAAACTGTAACACTACCTAAATTTATGTTTGAGACGAAGAAAACATGGTGACAAGATCAAATTTATAGGATCACAAATGAAAAGTGGGAAGGTCCTTTAGAAGGAATGAAATCTCTCATTTTAAAAATGAGGAAACTGAGGCACCAACTATTAAGTTATTTGCTCAGTATCGCATGGCTAGTAATGGTCTCAGGCAGGATGTGAACCCAGGTTTTCCTGACTCTACATTCAATGCCCTATGTACTCCACTATACTTTATAAGCACAACATTGAGACTTACCAACTTTGTAATGTATACAGCCTTCCAAGTCCCCAACGGTGATCCAGCCTTGTTTCTTTTCAACTTCGGGATCATTGTGCAGGATTCGATTTCTTAACCAAGACAGATAGTAAACTCGCAGTTTATTCTTCTTTCCTATTGAAACAAAATAGCTTTAATTTCATGCATCCCCAGGAGGACTTGTTCCCCCCACTCACATTTTTTTAAATACCAGGGGCACAACAATTACTAACCTACAGCATTTCGTCATCAGAGTGTTTTCACTCAGAGCATTCATGGTTAAAACTACACATCTTTCTGGTGTGACTAGCTTTTCAATTGACTCATTTTTACGGTTTTCCTTGGACATAAGCCCTCTACACTGTCTGTCCTCACAAAGGAAGCCTTTACTGAAATCAAAGAGACTTGGGTACCAGGATATGTTAGAACATGGATGCTGAACCTCTTCTGTATCATGGACCCCTTTGGCAGTTAGTGTGGTAGAACCTTCGGGCCCCTTCTCAGGTTCATGGTTTTAAAGGCATCAAGCTAAACATGAGTTTACAAAGGAAGTCAATTACACCGAAATAAGGATATAATTTTTCCCCCATCCAAGTTCATAGACCTTCTGAATCAATCTAGAGACACCTTACTAGAACCTCTGAACTATACTCAATCGTGCGTATGAGTGTGTGTGTGTGCGTGCGTGTGTGTGTGTGTGTCTGTGTGTGTGTGTGTTGAGGAGGAAGTTGTTTTGGAGAAAATCCCAGCTCTTCAATCCTTTAGACCCACCACAAACTTCAAACACAGACTTGATGACTATCTTTTTTTTTTAATATCCTTTACCAAGATTCTATGTAACTAACAAATAACAGAAATGAAAATTGTGGAAAATAGGAATGATTCACTTTTACAACAGGAAGGAACTAATTTCAGGAAAATAAAACAACCTACTGCTTTATGTTACCATGAGAGATCTAACCTGGAGGTACTTGAACTCTAAAGTAAAAATGGAAAAGGAACATAAAGGACAGAAGACAAAGTGTCCTTTGGGGCAGTATGTTCTCAGAAATATAGCTAGGCTCAGCATGTTATCGAAGTAAAAAGGTAAACAGCTTGGAAATGCTGAGCAGTGCACAAGGTAAGGAATTTAGTCTCCCTTCCCTACAATGCAGCTCCAGTAGACACACACTCAGCAGTAATGGTCACGTAATATTACCGAGCCTATGACTGTTATAATTTTGAGAGTTTGGGTTTTTCCTCTACTCTGTCCATATCTTCATAAATCTAAGCTAAGAGATCTTTGTTTTTGAACTAGCAATGGTAGCTTCCATAAATATGTAGAGTGTATGATGCTTTCATGTTTATATAATTCTTTCCTATTATTATCCCCATTTTCAGGTAAGAAAACCAAGGCTCAGAGAATAAACAGATCATAGTGCTTCTAAGTGTCAGAATCAGAACTCAGATCCTAGGATCTGAGGTTTTTACATCTAGAACTGGGAGGAAGCTCAGAACCAGATCTTCTGACTCCCAATGCCACGCCTTTCCACAGTGCTGGGTCAGTTGGCTACTGTGTGATATGCTCTCTGAATATCAGTTTCCTCATCTGTCAAATGAGGTGGTTGGATCAGATTTTAGATCTCCAAGGTGCCTTCCAACTCCAGATCCTACCACCCTTTTTTATGATTATAGATTTCAAAGGTGCTTTGTGTCCTGTGGATGAAATATATGCCTAAAGACTAGAGTGCATGAAATCTCTGCACACTGGAACTGCAGCTAATGGACATTCAAACCTTAAGAACCTCTTTAAGGGACTATCACTTCTTCAGAGACCAGAAAGTGGGAAAATGCAGCCTAGACCAATCTATGAGGTGCTTCCACAGTGTCTTGCTGAGCACAATCAAAGAATTCTGAGTTCCTGTTTTCATTTAGTTCTTTCCTTTTCTGAGCTTTGTAGCAGAGTAGAAATGATTGTGTTCCCCCCACCCCCCACCTCCCCTGAATGAAGACATGGCATCGAAAGCAAAGAGGAGATTTACCACGAAAGCATGATACACCAGCAGTGTCTCCTTCACACATAGATGCAGACCATATCTTTGTGGTTGACAAAAGTTTAAACTTGGTACCGATCCATGAATTAACCTGAGTAACCAAAGCTAAGGAGACTAGACCTGTGATTTCCTGGATATGGGAAGGCCCTGGATAAGGAAAGTCCTCATTGTAGGTTGGCATTGTTTCTATAACTTATGGAATTACCAAGAGCAGAGGGGTCAAACGTGCCACAGACAGTCATGTTTGCCTTTTGAGTTCATCCTGAACCAAATTAAAATGTAATTGGGAAACAGAAAAATAAATATAAAATGTAGAATAAAATAAAATATATAAATACAAAATAAAATACAATAGTACAGAAATATATAGTTTTATAGGAACAAAGAAACTGTTAAAATGTGGTTTTCTAAGAACATAGATAATGTTAATGTGGTTTTCTGAGAACACAGATGATGTTAATGTGGTGACTATGCACCTGCAGGGATCCTTATTTGTGTAGGGGTTAGTGGCCTCCATTTGTACTGAGTTGGACCCCACTGGCCTCGAGCACAGATAGGCTGGCATCTTGCCAAAAGTCAGGTAGCCAGCATTTATTGGAGGCAGCACTTGAACTCAAATTTTCCTGGCTCCAGATCCAGCTTTCTCTCTACCATTCCATGGATGAATCTAATTAGATGAAATTATATGAAATAAATGAAAGAGAATGGAAAACTCTGGCCAAGGTGCTTAGCTCAGGGATTCTTCATAATCTTTGTGTGTCATTGGATCCCTTTGACAGTCTGGTGACACCTAGGGACTTCTTTCCAGAATCATATTTTTAAATGTATAACATGAAATGTAGAGGAATAAAACAGAAACCAATTATATTGGAATACAGTCATCAAAATGTTAAAAAAAAGCAAGGTCAGACTCGAATTTGAGTCCTTTAATTAGATGGATTTAATTCCTAAAGCAATTTCTACTCCCTTTAATAACAATGAATAGTCCAATAGAAAGGGGGAAAGAATAAAATATATCATTGGCTAAATGGAAATACAAATATTCTTCTCAAAACAGAAGAAATTTCTGAGTAGTTAAGCATGCTTCCATGCACAATCCATATAGCTCATGTGTGTACAAGTGTGAAGTACCCACTGATGGAAAAGGGGGCTTAGTGCAGACAAAAGATCATTGGAAGAGGTGAAATAAACAATATTTCCAGCAGCAGCAAGGGAAGTCTAAGGATGGACAGATTCTTCATAAAAACCAATTCACCTTGAGCTACAAAGAGGTAAAGATGGGGGTGCTGGGGCATGAGGAAAGTAGAAAAGAAGAAGGATCTTCCCTTTAAGGCAGCACTGGGTTTTGAGGGTGACATTTTCAGTTCATCAATACTGGGGTCTTTCCCAATGGTCCATTCCTTAGTTTCTTTTTTGGGGGGACCCAAGGTAACAGAGTAAATGACTTCACCCACAGGTACTATAGGTGGAGACACAATGCTTCTGAATTGTGCTGAATGGTTCTGCCAAAATGGTGCCAGTGCAGACACTGTACAGCTCCTGAGAAAAAGGCTGCAGACATTTGGCCAATGCTCCCTCCTTCCCTACATCCTCACCCCTTCAGCTCAATATTTTCCTTTTCTGTGTCATGTGTTAGACTGCAATTTATCCTGGGCTACAGCACAGAGACCTTAATGAGATGCTTGGTACATTCTGGCAGAGGCGGGAGAGCCACAGACATATTGCCATTGTTGCTGAGTTTATGTTTGATCCAGATGCACTGCAGAGAAGGGAGACAAACACACCCTATGTTGATGGAGCTCAAGTAGGAAGGAAGATTTCCCTTTTTAGGCCATGATGTGCCAACATTACAACTTGGGTGATGTATCTGAGCCCACGCTGCTATAGGGTTGTGAGTCACATGTAAGCTGGGGACAGCATTATCTGACTTCTTCAGAAACAAGACTACAGAACCAGGTTTTGTGAGCTCTGTAGACATGTGTGCTCAGCCATCATACTCATACCTGATATTGTTACGAGGACATTAAGGCCCTCCAACACATCCATCTGCTGAAATCTCCTCCTGTTGATCAAGCTGTAGACTTTCCCTTGTCCACTTCGGTCCAAGAGCATCAGTCCATTTTCTGTTCCCACCAGGAGATTTACACCTATGGATTTAAAAAGAATTCAGGGACTCAGATTTTTGCATATTGTCTCCCTCATTAGACTGTGAACTTTTTGAGACCAAAGACTGTCTTGTGCCTTTCTTTGTTTCCCAGTGATTGTACATAATGGGTGCTTAATAAATATTGACTAATATCCTCAACTCCTCACTACTACTCACCCCACCAACGGAATCTTGCTAAATCTTGCAATTTCTACATTCATGACATCCATTACATATGTTACCCCTCTCTTCACTCACACAGCCCCACCCTTGTACAGGTGTTCATCACCTCTCACCTGACAAAGCTTTGTTTTCCAATCTCAGGTCTCTCCCCCTCCAATTCATCCTTTATTCAGGTGCCAAGATGATTTTTCTGAAGTATAGTACTGTCCATGTCAAACAAGCCCCTTCCCCCATCCCCTCATCCAGTCAAAGAGCACCAGTAATTCCCTATTCCCTTCACAATCAAAATACAAAACTTTCTGACATGTAAAAACTTTCTTTGATTTGTCTATTCCTACCATTCCAGGCTTCCAATGCACTTTATTCTCCTTTACGTACTCTCCTATCCAGTCCTGCTGGTCTTCTTGAAGCTTTCATCTCCCATCTCTCTGCCTTTGCAATGGCTGTCCCCCCTCCAATTTGGAATGCCTGCTCCTCCATCTCTGCCTCTTAGTTTCTCTGGTTTCCTTTAAGACTCAGCTAAAATTCCACCTTCTATGGGAGACCTTTCCTAGTCTATACCCATCTATCATTCTAGCCCATTGATATATTTTTGGAATCCTCATTATCAGTCAACATATTAGCTATCTCCTAGCTCTATGACATTTACAAAGACAATCTATAATATTATCTGGCATAGGGAACAGATCTGTGGATTCAGTGACTTATGTAACTTGGGGGTAAGGAAACTCCCTCTACTAATGTAGGCCAGCTGCTTTTCTACATTTCATAGTCTTAGATAGATGTCTAGACCATTGACCTTAAGGGACTTGTCCAAGTTCACATAGCTAGAATGTGTCACAGATGGGATTTGAACTCAGATTTTCATGGTTTAGAGATAAACTCTCATCTTCTATGTTATGCTGTTTTTCTTCTGTTTTTTTTTTAATCTGAGAGGTTAGTAAAATTCAAGAACAGGACAGAGGAAAAGACTAACCCCTATGGTCCATTACTAGAAATTGCTATCCAAGATGATATCGATTCATTGAACAAACTTATTTGGGTATAGCTACTTGATAAAATATAACTAGATTTAATTTATTACCATCTATTCTTCATTTTTTCACTTTGCTTGAAAGGATTAAAGAGTTGGAGTTAGAAGGGACCTCAGAGGCCGTGTAGCAAAACCACTCATTTTTACAGGTAAGAAAACTGAGGCCCAGGAGGGTGAGTGTATTGCTCAAGGTCACAGTAAGTTTCAGACCCTTTTACTCAAAATCCTGTGCTCTTCCCATTGCTTTGTTGAAATAAAAATATACCTTGTTTTATTATTCTAATAACTCCCTCCATCATGCTGGTTCATAGTCACCACCTCTTACAAGGCATCTGTTTAATAATCCATCCTAGAATTTTACCAGTGAATGACAGCCACTCTGGTTTATATTTTCTAAAATCTATTCATTCTTTTTTTTCATATATATATATATATGTATTTGAATATTTGATTTTAAAACTTTCAATTCCAGATTCATTCCCTTCCCCCCCTGCCACCCACCCCCACTGGGGAGACAAGCAGTTCAGTATAGGTTGTACATGTGCGGCAAATGCAAAACAATAACATAGTAGATATATTGTAAAAGACTGACTATATTTCCCTCCCTCCTATCCCACCTCCCACTTGTTCTTTTCTCTACTTTGATCCTGTCCCTTTTCACAAGTGGGTTCTTCCAACTTCCCTCCCCCCAAATCTATTCATTCTTAAGTATAAAGTTCTACACTTTAGAAATATCATCTTGGCAACTGAGTGAAGGATGGATTGTAGAGGAGGAAGACTTGAAGATAGAAAAAGAGTGAGAACAAATCCCTGAGGCAACGCTTGACTATATCTAATCTTCTCCTACCCTTCTTCCTTGATTTCTCAAAGACTACTGCTAGTAGGTTTGCAGTCAGACAACTTCTTTATGTATTCTAGGGTACAATTTGTCTGGACCTGTATTTGCTCTTAAGGCAGTCAGGTGCTCTCTATCATGTCTCATCTTACAGCCTTTTCCAATATGAAAATTATTTCTCTTTCATGGAGAAGGTAGAATTAAAATTGGAATTGAGTAGTTCTTCCTTCTCTGTCATCTGATATCATAGTGCCATTTTCCCTTATCTATGGACATTTCCTGTCTTTGATCTTCTTGTTCTTAACATAGCTTAAAAATCCCCCTTTTTTGAGGTCTTCAATATTTTCTGTTAGTTTTATTCACTTGGATAGACATCCTGACGTTTTTATAGGCTTATGTACTGGTTATATACTGAGGTATTACTTCACTTAAGAGAGCTTATTATATAGCAATGTTTTCCTTTGTAGACATTTCCCCTTTATCTGTCTCCTAGGGATTATGGTATACTAAAAGCTTAACATCTTAAAGGCTTGTGTTTTGGTCTTTTTGAGTCATTTCCTTTTAGAGTCTTTTTCAATGGGATCATGCGTATCTTTTTTTCTGGACTTTTAAAAATGTGCTTTTCTAAAGTCTAGAGTCCAGCTCACTTTTAGCTCACAACTTTTTGAACTCCAAGATGACATGGGCTTTTTTCTGAAGTTCTCATAGCTTCCATAGCACCAGTTGATTCTTTCTTGCTAACAGAAATAAATCTTGTTGCTTCTTCAAAGCCTTCTCCTATATAACATGCTTGACAAGGGCTTATCTAGATTAGATAAGGGCTTATTCTTTGAAGCCCTCTTTTGAGGTAGAGCTCACAATCCCTCCCAAGGCTGCCCACCTTATTTTTGAAGAACTTATTTTTTTCCTTATATCCAGCCTATCTTCTTAGCAGCACCCTTCTTATTCACCTGGTTCTGCCTTTTGGGTCTAAATTGAATAAGTCTAAGCCCTCTTCTGGACAACTAGGTGGTGCAGTGGATATAATGCTGGGTGTGGAGCTTGAATAACTCATCTTCATGAGGTCAAATCTAACCTGAGACACTTATTAGCTGTGTAACCCTGGGCAAGTCACTTAACCCTATTTGTCTCAGTTTCCTCATTTGTAAAATGAGCTGGAGAAAGAAATGACCAAGCACCATAGTATCTCTGCCAAGAAAACCCTGAATGGGGTCATGAAGAGTTGGACATGACTGAAAAATGACTGAATAACAAAATCCCTATTCCATAGAGCAACCATTCAGTTATAGATCCATAAGAGCAGGGGTGGGGAGCCTGTATAAGAGTATAATAATAATAATAATAATAATAATAAATTATTATAAGTCTCATGTACTTAAACTTAACAAAACAGTTTTCTTATAACATCCCTCAAAGGATAAATCACTATTTTGCAGATAGGAAAGATGAGGAATTGATTTAAAAATAAAAATAAAAAATGCTTGCCCAGCATTACACAACCATTAAGTGTAGAGAGGTAGGATTTGTCTTTGTTTCCCTGATTCCAAGGCTGGCACCTTGGCTACACCAGGAACATACCAGGCTACATTCCTTGTGATAATGATTGTTAAGATTTCAATTTCACTTTATTACTGACATCCATATGATATTATTATTGTTTCTACCCATTTCTACATGAGAATTATGAGGGGTCTCCTCCAGTAGGGATCTTCTTTCCACATATAACCTCTTCTCTTCAAGAGTATCTGGGTTAATTTTTTAGTGAGGAATCCTTGCCTCTTCCTTCCAGATTTCAGCTTAAAGTCCCTGTGATTATGCCAGTTTCCTGACAAACATACTGTTTCCAAATTTAAAATTAAATCGATTAATTGATTCATTCAAAACTTTTTAAGTGCCTACCATGTTGTACTACGTCACACTGTCCCTCATTTTTTGTTAATAGATCATCATTATGGAAGTATAAGCCATAATTCCCAACACCAAATCCTGTTCTTTGAGGTGCAATGTTTGTTTTTCATGGCTTCCTTTTTGTTCAAAAGTCTCAACCTTCAGTTTAAAGAGCTGAAAGTGCGCTCTGTGCCCTCAAATACTTAGTTTTCTATTAAATAGATTATTGAATGGAAGGTAGGACTGGGAATCAGGAGGAATTGAGTTCAAATTTTGCTTTAGACAATTACTAGGTATGTCACCAAGCATGTCACTTTTTCTCTTGGGGCCTCAATTTCTTCATCCGTAAAAAGGAGATAATCACAGCCTTTACCTTATAGGGTTGTTTGGAAAATCAAATGAGTTCAAATACATGAAGTGCTTTGCAAGCCTTATGGGGCTATAAATGTTAGTTATTATTGCTGTTGTTACTGTTATTATCATACTATTCTATCCTGACCTTCCACGTCATTAGAGGGATGTATTTCAAGATACTTCTGGCTATATCATTTGCCTCCATGTGAATCAAGAGGGCTGGAAATGGCTGGTTTGAAGAGTCTTGGTAGATTTTCTGCCCCATCTGGCTGATAGGCCACCTCCCAACTGTCATGGCGGGTCTACATATGGCAACCTCCATACCTCAATAACTAACACCTTTTGCCTCTTCTCTGTGAGTGGGACAAGTGGATCTCCCCCTGTTGCCAGCTCCTTGGTGATCTGTCTCAGTGGTCTGTTCAGATTACTGGCACTTCCTGAGGTGTCCTGGGGAAGGTCTAGACTCAAGTTGGTTGGGCATAGCTTTATGCTTGTTGGAGAACTCTTGTGTGGCAAAGGTCCATCTCCTTCCCTTCATCCTTTCTGTCAAGATCTTCTCCTCACCCACCTCTACAAGGGAGTCTTGTTTTTCTGTACTCCTCTTTCATTTTTCAGTCCTAGGCTTTCCTTTTTAGATACTTTCTTCTATCCCATCTAGAAACTCTCCATTCTCCCCAGTAAGTAGAGAATGGAGAGTTCTTTTTCTTCCCAGGCCTCTTAATAGCAGAATAAAATGAAAAGAGGAGCAGCTAGGTGGTACCATTGTACATAGAGCACCAGGCCTGAAGTTGGAAGACTCCTCTTCATAAGTTCAAATCCAGCCTCAGACACTGACTAGCTGTGTGTGACCCTGGGCAAGTCATTTAACCATGTTGGCATCAGTTTCCTAATCTGTAAAATGAGCTGGAGAAGGAAATGGCAAACCACTCCAGTATCTCTGTCAAGAAAACTTTAGGGGCAGCCAGGTGGCGCAGTGAATAAGAGCGTCAGCCCTGGAGTCCGGAGACCCGGGATCGGTTCTGGCCTCAAGATACTTGGCACCCACACAAAATAACTGGACATGTAACCTTGAGCAAGTTATTTAACCCCAATTGCTTAAAAAAAAACAAAACTCCAAATGGGGTCACAAAGAGTTGAATGTGACTGAAACGATTCAATAAAATCAACAACAATAATAAAAAAAATGTTAGTGCTGGAGTCAGAGGACCTTAGTTCAAATCCTACCTCTGCTACTTACTGGGTGACTTGGACAAGTCTCATTTAAATTCCTCAGGCCTCACTTATCTCATCTATAAAATGAATGCAACAGACTCACCGGCCTCTGAGGATTTTCCCTGATCTAGATATTTGATGATAAGCTCACACTTGGGGAGCACACATGCAGCTTACGGTCTCTGGTTTATGATATTACCCTGTGTTTGTATCATCCTTATCACACTAGCTAATATTTGCATTAGTGCTTAGAATCTTTGAAGCACTTTAGAAATATCATTTCATCTTATCCTCAAAACAACGCCAGGGGTTTGGTGATGCTATCTTCATCCCCATTTTACAGATGAAGTAGCAGAGTTCACTGAATGGATCTGCTCAGGGTCATACAGTTATTAAGTGTTAGAGGCAAGATTTTAATTCAGATTTTCCTAACTCCAGGTACAATCCTCTATCCTGTGCACCTACTAGGTGCCCAGCTTGTTACATCACCACCTCTGAGGTGACATTTGTGTTTTAATTGATGAGAATTTTAGGTGCCGAGGCAGACTGGACAGGGAGATGTTTTTGAGTACAGAGCACCTTTCCCAAGCCTTCCTCAAATCACACAATGCTGGTGGCTGCCTACATCAGCAAGGCTGGCCTTGGTCCCATGTAAGAGCTACACCACCCCAATCCCAATGGTTCAATCCATCCTTGCTTTCCACATGCATCCACAGCCATCATGAATCATCTTCATCCTGTTGATGAGATGAATTTCCACCACTAGCAGGAGGAACAGAGAAATAACTCACCCCACAGAGCAGCACAGAGGATTTCAGAATTGAAGCGTTTCTTGTATTTCCGAATCTCAGGCGTGTCACTATGTGGCCGAATGTTTGTTGGGTTCACGTTGACCACTGAAATCTTCCTGGCTTCATTGAGCTTGGCTTGCTCCTGCCTTAGTAGCTCACTGGTAAATAGAGCTTAACAGACAAAGAAAAAAGAGAAAAAGGATGAGAACCTTAAATGTGAAGTTACCTGGACGTGAAGATGACAGATGGCCAAGACTATTTTCTGAAATGGGCTTGGAGTGCATCATGGAAGAGAAAACACCAAAGAATCTCTGAGTCCAACACATTTTAGACTGTTTGTTCTTTTGTCTTAGCAGCAGCTCAGTCATAAGCCATCATGGAAGCAATAAACTATGAGGTCAAGTGTACCGTGCCAACATGGACCGTCTGGGAAGTTTAGTTATATGTTAATATTGCAAAGTTTAGTTATATGTTAACATTGCAAAGTTTAGTTAAGTGTTAACATCGCAAAGTTTAGTTATGTGTTAATATCACAAAGTTAGGTATTTGGTTTTAACTCTTATATCCTCCACCCCCAACAGTAAAGAAGAGATTGACTTTAGAGGGCCCCCACAAAAATCAGTGGGCCAATCTGTCTTGGTAAGCTGAATTTGATGATTAGTGAAGCTCCAATGAATTTTGGTTAAGTTTCCGGATAGGAAGAAAGATTATCTAAACTAACCAGACCCTTGCAGTGGGCAACATACACCTAAGAATTCAATTCAATTCAACTCAGTTCAATTCAATTCAATTCCACTCGACAAGCATTTATTGAGCGCCTACTGCGTGCATAGCACTGTACCTAGAAATCGCTCTTGGGAAATGTATGGCACTTCCTTTAAGTCCAGAAATCCCTGAGGACCAGCCTTTTCTAGTGTCCCCGGATACCCTTGGGCTCCAAACAGAAACAGAATAGAAGAGAGGAGGATAAAAGGGAAAATAAGGAATTTATTTTAGTAAACCTAAAAACAGAACAAAACCCAAACAACTTCCCTTTGAAGTATTAGTTCGAGTAAAATGTCTTACATTAATTATTCCTTCGTTCCCTATATAACATACAGACCAGATATGGAAAACAGACCCAGGCCCAACAACATGGTGCTGCCGTGGCTTACCTGTGGCTGAAGATTCCTCATCGTCATCCTCATCGTCATCAGTGGGGGACGTCTGGTACACTCTGGGGTCAACAAACGGGGTGAAGGAGGCTTTGGTGCCGCTCCCCATGGCATACTATTAAACAGCCAATGAAAGCAAAGCTTAGAGGGTTCATTTAACCGTCAACAAAGCAAGAGCAAGAGTAGAAAAGAGTAAGATTGGAGAAAAGAACAAAGGCACAGTCCCACCGACCCAGCCATCCGTGCACTTCTCTTTCTGCAGGTGCTTCCCGGTATTAAGTTACTCACGTCGAGTTGGGTATTTATAGAGAATGCCATCTCAAGTTCTGATTAGTAAATGACTAAGCAAGGAGTGTGCATGGTACCCTAGCATTTGCTCAAGGTGTTCTCCAAGCCTGGAATGCTCTCTCCTCCCCACTGCTGCTTGGTGAATTCTGCCCCAAATGCTAACTCCTCCAGGACACTTTCCCTGATGTCCTGAGTCAGCAACGACCCCTTTTCCCATTCATGCAGTACTTTGTGCTTTTGTAATAATGTACTTTATGTATTTTATTCTGAACCACAGGTTTAGAGCAAGAAGGAAACTTTGAGCTCATGTAGTTCCTCTCTTTTAGGGAAACTGAGGGATAGGCAGGTATAATATCTCGCCCAATGTCACACAACAAGGTACAGTCAGAACTAGGATTTAGGGCTGTGTGCTGGTGCCCTCCCTCTGAAACTACCTTGTATGTATTTGTACTGGTTACCTTGATGTTTATTTTTACACATGTGTATCTATCTATCTATCTATCTATCTATCTATCTATCTATCTATCTAT
>NW_027185759.1:31787794-31792995 GCF_028583685.1 Petaurus breviceps papuanus
TGTCTGCTGCAGTTTCCTCATCTGTAAAATGAGCTGGAGAAGGAAATGTCAAACTACTCCAGGATCCTTGATAAGAAAACCACAAATGGGGTCATGAAGAGTCAGACACACCTGAAAAAACTGAACAACAAAAATTATATCTCTGTGCTATACTATAAGCTCCATGAGGGCAGAGACAAGGTCTTACCCAAACTTAATATTTTTTCCTACTTAGCACAACATTCTGTGTGCAGGAGGCACTTAATAGAAGTTGAACTGAATAGAACAGCATGGTAGCTTGTATGCTTTTCTCTTTGCTTAATGCAAATCTCCAGCTGTCATGAAGGCTTACAGGAAGGATGGCAAACTTTAGCAGTGGAGGCAGGAAAAGTTTCTGAAGTGAGAAATGCAGATCTGACCTTTGAGCCAAACTGATCCTTCCCACTGGCTTCAGGGCTCAGAGTTATTGCCTTCAGTAAATTCTAGGGGATGCCCGGAAGCAATTTAAGAGAAATCTTGAAGTCAAGTAGACTTTGAGATCATGGGTTCCTACAGCTGTAGATCTAGACAGGAACTTGGAAGGCATTTAGTCAAGTCAAGAAGCATTTATTAACTTCCCACTGTGTGCCAGGCACTAGAAATACAAAACAGACAAAAGACAGTCCCTGCTCTCAAGGAGCTCCTAGTCTAATGGGGAAAATAATGTGAAGATAATAATGTTCAAACACTATATAAACAGGATGAGTCCAGCCTTCTTCATTTAAAAGATAAGGAAACTGAGTCATGGAGAGGTAAAGTGACTTGTCCATGGTCACAGAGGGTAATGTCAGGGGTGGGATTCGAACCCAGGTCCCCTGACTCTAAATCATTCCCCTGAGTCACATTCCACTGTATCATAATTATTTCACCCAGCATTTGATGACACTGCTTTAATTCATTGCTTGTATTTGTTTTCTCAGAAAAGGCCATTCTTTTTGGTCTTGTAACTGACCGGTTCAAAGGATCACTGGGAATATTTCATCTTGGGGTTGAACTGCAGAGGGGGAATGAAGCCCAGAAGAGAAAGAGAGCAACTGAGGCACCAGAGTGAGAGAGAGGGGCTCATTGAATCTGCTGAAAGAGACTGAAGCTTCTCCCTTCCATCTACCCTAGAACTTTCCAATCTATCCTACCAGAAATGCCAAGGTCCATTCTTCAGGTGCTTACAGCACACAACTCCATACTAGGTACCTGTGGTGCAGTGTGATAAAGTAGAAAAGACTCAGAAGATTGGAGTTCCAATCCTGCCTCTTATGCTTCTGACCTGTGGGAGCCAAGGCAAGTCATTTACTTTCCCTGGCTTCGGTTTCCCCATACAAAATGAGGCAATTGAAGAAGATGGCTTCCGAGGCTCCTTACAGCTCTAGTAATATTATCCTATCACCCTGTGTTGCCTTATTGGGTCAAGGAGGTGACCCAGGGCTCCTGAAGGCAATGCTGGAAGAGAACAAGCTCCAGCATGACCTTAGGGGGCAACTGTTTACTAGAGGAGGGTGTCAGACACTTGCTGATAGATGGCTTGTGGGAAGTAACAGTCCAAAGCTTGGGCACCAGGTATGTGACTCTTCTCTTCTCTTCTCTTCTCTTCTCTTCTCTTCTCTTCTCTTCTCTTCTCTTCTCCTCTCCCTCTCCTCTCCTTCCTTCCTTTTTCCCACAGCAACCCATAAATGTATAACATCATGGGATTTGAGCTGTGAGAGTCATTCTCATCTGGACTAACTCCTTCATTTGACAGAATGGGAAACTGAGGCCTCGGTTACAAAAGACTGTGAACTCCTTGAGAGAAGGGACTGTTTTCTGCCTCTCTTCAAACCCCCACCACTTGGCACAGTGCTTGGAACAATTTTTGTTGCTGTTGCTCAGTCATTTTTCAGGCATGTCTGACTTTTTGTGACCCCATTTGGAGTTTTCTTGGCAAAGATGCTGTAATGGTTTGCCCTTTCCTTCTGCGGCAAACAGTGTTAAGGGACTTGCCCAGGGTCACACAGCTAGTAAGTGTCTGAGGCTGGGTTAGAACTCAGGAAGATGAGTCTTCCTGACTTTAGGCTTGTCACTATATCCATAGAACTATCTAGCTTCCTCATGCTGGACAAAGGTGCTTAATAAATATTTTTGGCCGAGTGACAGAGGTAATAAGTTGTGAAGCAAAGATATGAACCCATAGACTAAGCATCTGAATTGGGGTACTCTTAAATCTAAATCAAGTATTCTTTTCCCATTAGCTGTTGGCTCTCCTACCTACTAAGGCATGGAAGGATTCTGATTTGCAACAGTGAGGGATGTGGAATACCCCATCCCCATTCCTTAAATCAGTTGTAATAACTACAGAAACATATGTCATGTAATGTCTCTAACATCTCTCTTTTGATTAATCATATATGATCTGAGATTACCAAGGGAATTAAAAAAATAAGCCCATAAGCCAAAGAAAGAAAAAAACATAGGGAATAATCTTAATTCTAAATATCTCCTTATATTTAGAATGGTCAAATCTAGCACTTTAAAGGGAGCCATAATAATGTATAGCATACTTTTCAAGCTAAATTGATCATTCAAGTACTTATTAAGCACCGCTATGTCTCAGGCTCTGTGCAATGTGTTTTGGACAAAAATTGAATAGCCTCTGCCCTCAACGGGGTTACACAGTTGATTGAAGAGAGAGAAAATACATAGATAAGAATATGTTATATATACATATATACTGTATATACTATACATATTGCATATATATATGCATGTATGTTGTATGTGTATACATCTCCCTCCCCACCCCAAAGTATTCATGTTTGTGCAATCACTGCATGTGCATCAAATTTATCTTTTAAACATTATTCATAAAACCTGGAATTTTTAATTTTTAGAAAGAAATCTAGAATTTTTAATCACCATTTAAATATACAGATCACATTTTTTTTTGCAGGTTCTGTTCATCCTTTATACAAAGTCTTCTTAGCAAACCATGGCTAGAAAGAATGACTATTGGGCTCCCCAATCCTTTAACTCCAGATAGAACAATTGGTTTTTTCTAGTCTAGCTCCACTGGACCAATACATGACCTTTCAGTTCCATTGGTTCAAATGTACTAGATCTTAACTTTGAGGGATTCTTAACCTTTTTTGTGTGTCTTGGACCCCTCTGGGAGTCTGGTGGAGCCTGTGGACCCATCCATTCTCAAAAGAGTTTTTAAATGCGTATGATGAAGATGAACAAAACCCCCAAAGTTTGATGAAAATAAGGATGTGATTTTTTACCCATCCAAGTCCATGGACTCCATGAAATCTATCTGGACCCTTTTATAGTAAGAGTGGGTCCATGAACCCCAGGTAAAGAACCTTGATGTGAAGGAACCTAAAAATCAGATTTCAGGCAAATGTTTGACAAAGTGAATGGAATGATAGCTATAGTGTCTGGAGGCTCCCTCCTTCCAGACTGACTGTAAGCACACAGGATCAATACAGTTGTTACTGGATGCCTCAAGATTTCCCAAAGGGCAATTAGAAAATACAGGGAAGGGACTAGTCTATTTCTCAGGAAGCCCAGAAAACTCTTGGCTTTGGAGTGCCTCCCTTTCCCATGTCCTTGCCACAGAGCGCCATCTGAATTCCAGTTCATCATGACAGGTCCTTTTTTGTTAGGGGGAATCATGACTCGTCCTGCAGAATACCTGGGGAAGGTGCCCAGCTCACACTCACATATCTGCTTCACGAATACTTGCTCCTCTCCTAGGCTGTGCATACACCATCCTAAGCCCTTGCCCTTTGGGACCTTCGCATTGTTTCCAACATTTAAGGGAATCTCAGAGAACACACTGTTGTCTCAAAGCCCTACTTTAAAAAATTTCCCTGGTAAATGAGAGGAAATATTGGAAGGGGGAAAATGATTTGGGATGAGGTGGATTAAGAAATCCTCAAGGCTAATGGTCTGTAGTAGAGTAGCATCAAGGATGCCAAACATGTGCTTTGCCATGCACGGATGGAAGAGTGACTCTGGACTTCCTTCATTCATCCAACTAGAGAACTTTCTCTCTTCTCAGTGTCTCCCTAGGAGGCAGCCCTAAATCATGGCTCAAAAATTTTCTTTGGATCTAGGAGGCTACCCCCAATTTTAGGAGTTGTACTAATTTTCCCCCCCATAGAACTGAAAGGAAAAATAGCAAAAAATTCTCAGTATATTTCCCATGGGTATATTCATTTGCAACCTCAGGGAGAGTCCACATATTTCAGATTATAGGATCACAGACTTAGCTGTAAAGGGCTTTGGAGGCCATCTGGTCCAACCTCCTCATTTTGTAGGTGAGGAAAATGAGGCACAGATTGGTAAAATGATTGGCCAGGGTTGCATGAGGAAGGTGAACACATGTGATCAGAGTAATTACTAGGTTGTATCCAGGAAAGATGGAAACTGAGTTGTTTTTGCTTTATCATTTATATACCTCTCTTTTAAGGCAACTAACTACATGGCTTAATAGATAGAGCGCTGTGCCTGGAGTCAGGAAGACCTGAGTTCAAGTCCAACCTCAGACACTTGCTAGGTACATGACCCTAGAAAAGTCACTTAATCACCATCTGCCTCAGTTTCCTCAACAGTAAAATGAGGACAATAATAGCACCTTGTAGGTGCTGAATTGGGCAGCTAGGTGGCACAGTGGATAGAGTGCCAGGCCTGGAGTCAGGAAGACTAGTCTTCCTAGTTCAAATCTGGCCTCAGACACTTAGTAATTGTGTGGCCCATGGCAAATCATTTAATCCCATTTGATTAAGCTTGCACATCTGTAAAATGAACAGGAAAAGGAAATGGCAACCACATTAGTATCTTTTCCAAGAAAACTCCAAATGGGGTCACGAAGAGTTGGTCAGGAATAAAATGACTGAACAAGAACTGTTAAATAGTCGGGGCTAGGTGGTACAGTGAATAGAGCACCAGCCCTGGAGTCAGGAGGACCTGAGCTCAAATCCGACCTCAGACATTTAACACAAAAAACTAGCCATGTGACCTTGGGGCAAGTCCCTTAACCTCAATTGCTCTACCTTCCTTCCTCCAAAAAAAAAAAGCAAAAAAAACCCCCCCTGTTTAATAAATGCTAATTTCTAATTCCTTTGCCTTTCCCTTCCCTTTCTCTTTTCTTTTCCCTCCCTTCCTTCCTTCCTTCCTTCCTTCCTTCCTTCCTTCCTTCCTTCCTTCCT
>NW_027185759.1:31793005-31803879 GCF_028583685.1 Petaurus breviceps papuanus
CCTTCCTTCCTTCCTTCCTTCCTTCCTTCCTTCCTTCCTTCCTTCCTCTCTGCCTCCCTCCCTCCCTCCCTCCCTTCCTTCCCTTGTACCCTGCTTGTGTGAGGAGAGGGGGATCCAAGCTGGAGGGGGTACAGTGAAAGCTGAATAGCCCAAGGAACCCTTAGGTGAGAGCTTGCTGCTCCCTGCTCTCAGCAGTACCAGCATGTGCTTTGTTTTTTTTCTTCTTAGTTGATGGTGATAGTAACATTTGACCATTTGGAAGAATTAAAATGCATTCCAGCAGTCTACAGAGAACTGCACCAAGAACTCGTGGCATCATGATGAAATTGTTGGGCCGGAGTCCTGGCACCTGGTGTTAGTGAGTCTTGTCCTAAAGCACAATTGGTTCCTTGTACAGAGGCCCCATCTCTAATGAAGGTGTGATTTATATGGGAGCCTGTGTCCTGTGGTCCTAATTGTGTCACAAACAATGGAGTTGCTCCACCAGTCTTCTAAGAAATGGGTTCTAATTGTGGGAGGCATAGGACAAACTGAGAATCAGAGAATCTCTGGAATGGAATGACCACCTAGTTCCAGGTCAACCTACATCTGCATCAGAATCTCCTCTAGTCCAAGGGATCTAATGGCCAGAATCACCCTCCAGGTGAGCTCGCTACCTCCATCCTCCTTGTGAGATTGTGACAATTACCAACTTTTCCCTAACTCTGAGACTAAATCTGCCTCTTTGAAAATTCTTACCAATGTTCCTTGTCATGTTTTCTGGGGCTTGTGTTGAACAAATCTGATTCTTCCTCTAGGTGGTAGACTTTTGAATGACTGAAAAGAACTATGACAGCCCCCTTAAATTTTCTTTTCTCCAAGCTAAACACTCCCAATTCGAAGGGACTCAGTACATCAGCAGCATAAGAAAGAGGAAATGTTAAAAGGAAGATAATTGTTGAGAAATGTAAATTCCTAGTAGTGGAAGTAGGGAATTTAACTGTATTTCAATAGATCAGAAGATTATTGACAAAGTTGGAAGGGAACTTGGACACCAAAATCCTCATTTGACATAAAAGGAAACTGAGGCTGGAGGAGTTATTGATTTGCCCAGGATCATCCAGCTAGTAAATATCTGAGGTAGGAGCTGAGTTCAAGTCCAGCACTCTATATGAGGCATCACCTAGCTACTCTTCCTAACTCTTGTGAGAAGCAGGGCAAAGAGTAGACTTTCCATTTTTGGAGCAGAGGGCAGGGATTAGGCAAATATTTAGAAAACAGGGAATGATAAGCAACAGCAATGTTTGACTCTTCATGACTCCATGAACCATATTATCCATGATATTTTTCTTGGCAAAGATACTGGAGTGGTTTGCCATTTCCTTCTCCAGTGGATTAAAGAGGTTAAGTGACTTGCCTTAACACAGTTAGTACTTGTCTGAGGCTGCATTTGACTCAGATCTCCCTGACTCCAAGTCCACTCTATCCACTGAGCTATCTAGCTGTCTCCTAAGCAAACAAAGTTGAAATGACTTGCCCAGGGTCACACACCTAATAAGTATCTGAAGCCAGATTTGAACAGCGTGCAGAAGCTAGATAGTCCTTAATGTGTACTCAACATCTGTTCTTCTGGCATCAAGATTCTCCTCCCTCATCCCTGACCCTAAGAGGAGAACTGGTCTCATCTGCTTCCTAACCCTAAATTCCAAAGTGTGTATTAAGAGACATGTTTTATGAGAGTGTTGATAGACAAGGTCAAAAACAAGAGAGAAACACTTTGTGGCTTTTTGCATGATTCTTAGGTCTACATATAAAAATCAACGTAGTGCAATAAACCTATTTAGCAGTCCCATTGGACAGCCAGAATGCTTGGTCCATGAGCATTGCATAATGAGAGACATTATTCTGTCTTTTTCCTTGGAAGGTTTATGTACTGGAAAGATGATATTAAATTCCCTTCTTTCACCCACAACTTGGAGTTTGGATAATGATCTTGCTGAGGACACGAACACTTGGTGATTGTGATTCTCTTCCCAAACATGTTATCAATGCATTTTATGGATGCCATCTAAATATGCAGTTCAGTCCTTGGTCCTAATACCTTTAAACTGTAGTGATATTAACCATCACAGGTCGGCATTGGACAGACCAGGAATCTTAAAGCCTGGGTTTTATGACGTGGCTGTCACCGAAGACCTGGGGGACCTTTCTGGGTTTTGGTTTCCTCACCTACAGAATCATGAGGGAAAGAATCTATGATTTCAAAGGGTCTTTCTAGCTCTAAGACTATGATTTAGAGCAGAGATTGGCAAACTATAGCAGACTTATGCTTTTATCCTTATCAAGACTTTCCAGTGTGAAGACTCCCTCCCCCAGTGCAGATCAGCAACTTTCTAGAAGCTTAGAAGTAGCTAGACGGTGCAGAATATAGAGTGGGGGGACTTGGAATCAGGAGGACCTGAGTTCAAATTCTGCCTCAGACAATTACTAGTTAAATAGTCCTGGGTATGATGCTTAATCTCTTTCAGCCTCAGTTTCTTTCTCTTTAACATGGGGATAATAGTAACACCTACCTCCCAGGGTGCTGTGAAGATCAAATGAGATATTAGATGTTAATTGCTTTGCAAACCTTAACTATTAGACACTAGTTATTCTGTCTTCTACAAGTAGAAACCATAAGAAAAGAAACTGGAAATAATTCCAGAGAGTGTGGATAGCTTCACCTCCAGCAGAGATTAAGAGGTTGTTAGTGCACTCACGAGAAGAGGCAAATGGTCAACTCTAGATGCTCCAGAACCTACTTCAGTCACAGAATCCATGTCTTGCTGATGGGTTGAGACGCGCCCAAGGGCCTCGGTAGGCGTCCCCGCAGGAGAATGACTTTGCTGCACGAGATCAGGGAGGTTGATGTGACCAGCAAAACCATTGCTGTCAGTGTGCCCGGAACGTTTTTTCTCTCCAGATGACTGTGGAGGAACAGAAGAGAAAAAGGGAAAATGAAATTACTCCAGAGTCAAAGCCAACACCATGGAGCCCTTCTTCATTGTCTCCACCATGTGGATTTAAAGAGTCAAGTCAGGCACAGCAAACACCAAGAAAAAAGGCATACTCCTTTGGAAGAAATTGAGTGTCAGCTCTGATTCTCCCCCCACTGCTGCTCACGTCCCATCAAAGTCACTGGACAAAGTGTAAGCCTAGCTAATGACTAGCTCTTGATGCCAGAATCTATGAAACAGAATCATTTGTTTCTGGGAAACATTAAAAATGGTCCATGGCTTTCTTAGAATTGACAATTTTATATGCATCATTTGGAGTACTTTGATGAAATAAAAACAGCACCAAAGAGTAGCATTTCTCTATGTATTTTTTCACAAGGTATACGCCCAATTTTCATTAATGGTTAACTATTCAGAATTGAAAGTGTCACCTTCCAATTAAGTGTCAGAAGCTCAATCCTAGTTCATTTTATCATCTTTCCATGTATGTATTGGGTATCTTCTCTCCCTCGAAACCAGGAGTTCTCCACCATTCTCCACCTGGCCCCTTTGGCAGTCTACTGAAGCTTATGGATTCCTTCTCAGGATAATGTTTTTAAAGGCATAAAATAAATACTTAAGATTGCAAAGGCAGGGAGCCATAATTTATTGAGGACTAGTATCAGAGTTGGAGTTCAAATCTTGCCTTTGATGCATACTAACTGTGTGACCATGGGCAAGTCACTTACTTGGTACCCTAAAAATGCTAAGACTCTCAAGATATAGAAAGCTGCTGAAGATATGTATTGTTTCATTGCTCTTGCAACCCGAACACCTAGTATAAGACCAAGAAGTGAGTAGGTGTTTAGCAAATGCTTGTTGATTGATTGGTTTGAAGGATTCTGTTAAGTTGCAGGCACTACATTTTAGGAAATAAACTGGACATTAAGCAAAGGAATGGGACAAGGGTCTCCGTATTATACAAATGAACTCATCGTTTCTCCCCCCACCCCCACCAACTCTTCCTTCTTCCTGACTCCTCTAAGACTGTTGAGGGAAGCACCATCATCCTGTCACCCAGACTCACAACCTAATTGTCATCCTCCACTCTTCACTTCTCAGTCTTGTGATGCCATTGGTCCTAATCAAGGATGAACGATGAATGACCTACAACAATTCTTCCACCTTTCAAACCATGTCCTGTCATTTCTACCTACATATTATATACATATCTTTCTTTCATCTGACATTGCCACCAGCCTCTCATAGGCCCTCATTGTCTGGATATCACAGTAGCTCAGCGGGTGGCCCCTTTGTCTCAAGTCTCCTCCTACTCCAATCTATCCTCCACTTAGCTGTCAAATGGATCTTCCTAAATTCTGGTCTGATAACATTAGCTCCTTATTTAATCAATTCCAATGGCTGCCTATGATCTCCAGGATCCAATATTAAATCCTCTGTGTGGATTTTAACGCCCATCACAACCTGCACCCCTTCTACCTTCCCAGTTCTCTTGCACCTTACTCGCTTCTGCATACTGTGACCCAATGACATTGGCTTCCTTGCTGATCCTCTCATATGACATGCCATTTCCCAACTCCTGGAATTCTTCTGGCTATCTCTCATGCCTTGAACTCTCTCCCTCTTCCTCTCTGCATCCTAGCTTCTTCTAAGGTTATATGACTTGCCCAGGGTCACAAAGCTATCACTAGTCATGTTGACCTTTGTCTTGCCAATGGATTCTTGCCAATGGAAGAGAGAGTGAGACTGACAACTTTGCACAGCTCTGCCTCACTGAAATCCAACACATGCACAAGTCAGACATCACCCTCGTGATGTCATCAGTCCTATTCGAGAATGAAGGGCGAGCAACAACACAGCTGCTAAATAGCAGAGGCAGGATTTGAATCCAGATCTCTCCAACTCCAAATTTGGCACTTTACTACATCTCATTGCCCCTCAAATTTTGTCGTTTCTCCTCCTCCTACCTGCCCCTTCATCACCCTATGAATTACCTGCCGTGTCATTTGTAGGTGTTACCTTCTATATCTCTTCAACATCTCTCATGTCTCTCCTCTTCCTCTACTCACACAGTCACAGGGCTTCATCGGCTTCACCACCTCTCACATGTACTAGTGAGACAGCTTCCCAGTTGGTCTCCCCATATCTCCCTCCTCCATCCTTCTTCCAAATAGTGACCAAAATCATCTCCCTAAAGCACAGGTCTGGCAATGCTCCAACATTTTCAGTGTTTCTTGTTGCCTCCAGGCCAAAATACAAACACCTTGCTTAGTGTGGTATTTAGAGCCCTTTGCCATCTGGCTCTGCCTTACCTGGCCAAATTTCTATCACAGCCTTTCCCCTTTGCACCTTCCATGTGCCAGTAAGAGGCCACCTGCTGTCCCTGGAAGTTGGCATTCCATTTCCCCCTGCCTGAAATACCTCTTCCCCTCTGCTTTTTGGAACTTTTAGCTTCTTCCAAGGCTCAGTTCAGGATTTCTCTCCTCTTCTGAAGCCTTTCCTGGTCTATTGAGTTGGAAGGAGCTCTTGTGCCCCTGCAATTATCTAGTTTTGCCTCCTTATTTTACAGAAAGGCTCAGAGAAAGGAAATACTTTACTTAAGGTCACACAGACAATATGTAGCAGTCAGGATTCGAATCCAGTTCCTCTGACTCTGACTCCAGTAGAAAAAAAAGGAGAGCAAGGTTTACTTCTCATGTTTTAATCTACAGATATTGGGTAACTATCATAGTGCCTGGCACACACTGGAGCTTCACATATATTTGTTGAGTCAAATTGAATGATGAGATCAGAGAGTCTCACCAGAGCCAATGACTGGAGTAGACTGGACATGGGGATCATCAGAGTTGGAGGGCAAGTTGAAGAGTAACTGAGAGGGCAGGCTATTAAGAGGCGTAACACTATGAGGATATCTGAATATGATGGCAGGACATATGGGGGAGAGGAAGACTACCAGCTAACGCTGTAAGCTTGGTACCCCAGGGCCAGCTGTAGCTGCTGTGAGGTTAGGTTAGTGATGACAGTGATGACAGTGACAGTAATGACGACTAACATTTATATAGTGCTAACTACAAACCAGGCTGTGCTAAATGCTTCACAATGATCTCATTTAACCCTCACAACAACCCTGGGAGGGTGCTGTTATTATCATCATTCTCATTTGACAGCTGAGGAAACTGAAGCAAACAGAGGTTAAGCGACTTGCCCAGGGTCACCTAGCTAAGAAGTGACTGAGGGGAGATCGGAACTCAGGTCTTCTTGATGTCAGATCCAATGCTCTCTCTCCTGGGCCACCTCTATGTTAGGATGAATTATGAACAAAAGTGTACCTTCATTAGCCTTTTCTTCTTCACAATGTCTCTCATACTCGCCCATTCATCTGTGTAAGTTTCTTTTAAAAAATCAGTTATAGGGGCGGCTAGTGAATAGAGAATTCTAGTGAATAGAGAACCGGCCCCGGAGTCAGGAGGATCCGAGTTCAAATGCGGCCTCAGACACTTAACACTTACTAGCTGTGTGACCAATTGCCCTGCCCCCCCCTCCAAAAAAAGCAAAAATAAAAACATCAGTTATATAAGGATCCTCCATTGAAAGACTTTGCATAAATTAATTAATTTAGAGAGTATCATTATTTTCCTTTGTTGATTTAACCCATCCATAAACATTGAATTTCCTTCCAAATATTAGATCTTTCTTTGTGTCAGGTTTTTTCATAGAAGTTATACATATATAATCTCTTTCTCTATATATACATATAGACGTGTGTGAAAGTTAATTAATGCCAAACTATTTAATGTCTTTTGTTGTAAACTGTTTTCTTTAAAACCAAAGTGATATCATCTTGGTTTCATCACCACTCAAAAATGTATAAACTCTTGTATCCTGTGACTTTTCTGTACTCATTTAATGGCGCAGTTTTTCTGTTTAGATGTTTAGATTTTCTAGGTATATTATCATGTCATCTGTCAAGAGTGATGCTTTGACTTCTTCATTTCCAGCGTTTATCCTCACAATCTCTTTCCTGTCTTAAAACGTGATTGCTGGCATTTCCAGTGCTGTCAAATGGAAGTGGTGAACATTTTATTTTCTATTGCATATATTACTGGCTCCTTTGGATTTTGTTGAGGAAAAATGCTTCTGTTCCTGTTCTTTTTTAGAATTTTTATTTAAAATCACAAATGAATTCTGGATTTCATCAAAAGCATCTCTACCTTTTGATATGATCATATTAGTTTTTAAATAATATTGAGCCAGCCTTGGCTACCCAGTATAAATCCTATTTTCACTATGAATAATTAAATATATTGATGTATTCTGTTAGCTAGTCTTTTATTTATTGTTTGTACCTACACACCAAGAGGAAAAAAAACACGTGACTGGTTTTGGTTGATTATCAAGAGAGTTGGATGAATAGTTCATGGGGCTGTACCACCTGTCCACATATCTTGGAAAGGCTCTGTAGAAGGACAATAGATTTGGAGTTCAAAATTCAGAAGGAGAAGGAGGGCAGGCTGGATTGTACTTGGGCAATTGAAGAAAACTTTTAATGACCTACAGCTCCTCTCTGACACAAAGGGCAATCTTTTTTAATACCAACATTTTCCTGGGAATGATGATGATGATGATGATGATGATGATGATAGCTGGCATTTATGTAGTGTGTTAAAGTTTGAAATGCTTTACACGTATTTTCTTATTTGCCCTTTACAATAGCTCTGGGAGGTAGGTGCTATTATTATTTCTGTTTTATAAATGTCAAAACTAAGACAGATAGAGGTTAAATGACTTCCCTATGGTTACAGAGCTGGTAAGGGTCTAAGGTAGCATTTGAACTCAGGTCTTTCTGATTTCAGATCCAATGCTCTGTTTTCCAAGCCACTCAGCTGCCTCAAGAGAGTGAAATATGGAAGAATACAATTTGGAGAATTTAAATTGTGGGTAACTCAAAGACACCCTGGGCTGAGGACACGATAGCATTTTACTAATGAAGAATTACCCAGAACAAGCCTTGCCAAAGATATCATATCAAAGGAATGTCTGCCCAGATGCCATCTAGCATTTTGTTGTGGTCAAGGAATAAAATAAATAGCATCTTATAGTCTAATTCTGTTGCATCAAGTGCTATTTTGTGTATCTCCTCATGGCTGGAATCCTCTGCCTCAGCCCCTCTGACGCGTTTCCTTCAAGTTCAAACCCCACTTCCTGAAAGAGACCTTTCTCCTCTCCCGTTTGCCCTCTGTATTATGTATCTTCAGAGTCGTTCACAGTTGTTTGCATGTTGTCTCCCTCACTAGAATGAGCTCCTTGAGGGCAGACAATGTGTTTTTGCCTTTCTTCGTAACCTGGTACTTAACACAGTGCTTGGCATACAGTAAATACTTAATAAATGCTTGTTGATGAAACGGATAATGACATTATTTGACCCATCTTCCATCTGAATCTGTGGTAAGGAACTATGGCGATTCAATAGTTATTTACTCTGGTATTTATTATTAAAGACGTGGGCTTTGGAAATACGTAAGATTTTGGATTCAAGTGATAGATACTCACTGTCATGGTCTATGACACCAGCATAGGCATGCCCAAAATGTTAGGGGAGCCTTTAAAGAGATTGTCCTCAATGAAGCTGCCATTGGGTTTGAGACATTAGCAATGCTAGCTCTTCAGTTTAAGCTGATATTGGATTCAATTCAATTTAATAAATAGTGCCTGCCTGCTGTAGGCATGATGCTAAAAGACCACTGGCCATTTAAAGTATATTCTATTGAATGAAACTCTTTCCATAGGAAAATACATCAGCGGACAATGCAGAGCTTTAGAGAAAACCACCCTTGAATTAGCCTCCCTACAACCATACATCTGTCTTCCACAGAGATCTTGTCTGGCTCTTTCCAGATACTCTTAGCCATCATTAGCTGCCCAGGGTCAAATAGCCAATACATGTCTGTCAGGACTTGAACCCAAGTTTTCCTGACTCCAAAGGCAGTCTGTGCATTTTCTCTCATCTCTGAAATGCATTCTCTCCTTTATTTCCATCTTTTAGAATCCTGGGTTTTTTACATGAGGCCCATCCTGATGCCCTTTGCTGACAGTCCCACTTCCTTCCCCTCCCCCAATTATTTTGCATTTCTTTTAACATATTTTATATATACTTATGTGAATCCATTACTTCCCCCTTCAGTAGAATGTTAGTTCTTTGAAGGCAGTAATTGTTCCATTTTTGTCTCTATCTCCAATGCCGAGCAGAGCTCCTGACCCAGACCAAGTGTTTACTAAGTGCCGTTGACTGATTGTTATTGCTTCTTTGAATACTGGTGAAGTGGGAAGGGAATGTAGACAGCATGAGAAATATCCCTCTTTCTTAAACTACTAGTTAAAAAATGAAAAATTGGAATTAATCCTCTGCACACAGAATTTTACATACCTGAAGTTTTGCCCTCTGCCTGGAATACTTGGGATGCCTGGTGGTGGTCACTGAGGCAGGGTGGACTGACCACTGGTGGGGTGAGTTTGGGGGTTGGCAAGGAAGGACTCCATTTGTTCTTTCATAGTCTAAGGAAATGTCTAGTTTGGATAATGGGAAAATTGTGCTTGTCTTTTTTTTTTTTTTTAGCTGAGGAGGTGAGGGCAAGTATGTAGCCTACTGAAAGAAATGATGTGATTAGAGTCTGAAAAACCCAACAAAACATTTGCGCTAAGGTCAGTTCCATCAGACACCTTCAATAGTTCTCTGCAGTTGGTCTTTACAGCAAAAGCCACTGAAAGGGTACAATTTTCCTGTTCAACTAACTGGATAACTCTTCCTTCAAACTACTGGCTGTCTTCAGTAAATAGATAAGAAAGACTTTGAAATAAGATGGAATGGGGTCAAGAAAGGCCCAGCTGTCCCTTTTTAGGGAGTTGTTTCATTGCTGTGAATGCCTGCTTCATATCCCTAGGCTTAAATTCTGTATTCACATATGTATATCTCCTGCAGAAGAATGGAGTGTATGGTAATTAAATCATGCTGTCAAAGAGGAGAGGGATATGGGAAAGAGGGAGGTGGACAATTAAAATCACTCATCCATTTCTGAGCAGCCTTTTCTCTCTCCCTTTTGTGCTTCCACAGAGGATGCACAGTCTGTGACAACTCCGAGATAAAACCACATGCACTTTGCATACACATTTCTCATCCCAACTCACCTCTCTTATCATTAAGGTTCCTTCTCTTGAAATGCTGCTAAATGTGTCTGCGTGAGAGGTCTCCAGGCCATGGGTTCCCACCATTGCCATATTGTACTGTTCATTACTTGCTGGAGCTCCTGTGGGTCTGCCAGAGGGGAGGGAACAATATTTATGATTAAATTTTCCTCAAACCCGCATGCAGTAAATAACTTCTTCCAGTCCAAGGCAATTTTCTACCTAGAGTTGACTCTTATGGTAATGAGGATGGCAGAAAACCCAATTAAGTGGAGTTTCTGTTAAATGGGATGCCAGTAAGACTTTTTTCAACCAGCCCTCTTAGCTATAGCTAGTTAAGCACAGCTGTGGTTGGCTTTTGTGAGACTTAATTCTAATGCCAGCTTTACAATACAGTGTGGAGAGAGAGCATAAGGTCTTCTCGAGAAAAGTCCATCAGTCAACAGTCAACAGGCATTTACTACACACGACGTTCCAGGCACCATGTTAAGTATTGGGGATACAAAAAATGGGAAAAACCAGTCTCTTCCCTCCAGGAACTAATATGCTTATGGGGGAGATGATGTGGAAAGTTGAGCCAGAGACTGCACCTGTTTCCTTTGTGTGCTTCGGAGAACAAAACACAGTGCCCTTCACACAGTAGGTACTTTAAAAATGGTGACTATTTGGCCAAAGCATATGTGCCCTTCACATAGTAGGTACTTTAAAATGGTGACTAAT
>NW_027185759.1:31803889-31836722 GCF_028583685.1 Petaurus breviceps papuanus
TATTTGGCCATAGCATATGTGCCCTTCACATAGTAGGTACTTTAAAAATGGTGACTATTTGGCCACAGCATATGTTGTGCCACTCACACAGTAGGTGCTTTAAAATGGTGACTGACTAGCTATAGTATAGTCTGAAGAGCAAAAGGATGCAGGATGGCTTATTTGGACTCAGAATCCTAAAATGACAACCACCATTTCATAGTGACTAGCCAATAAATTTAAAGATGAAAGGGCCTTGGACATTGTTTAGTCCAAGGCTCTCCTCTTATTACTGAGAAAACTGAGGACCAGAGAAGGCAAAGGACTTGCTCAAAGTCACATAGATAGTGAATGGCTGAGGCAGGGTTTGAATCCATTTGAACTGTGGCTTCAAATCCAATTTTCTTTCTATTCCAGCACATGGTCACACACTAGTAACTGGCAGTCAGAATTTGAACCTGGGTCATAGGATCATAGATTTTAAAGCCAGAAGGTACATTCTAAGCCAACTACTGTGTTGTATGTATGAGGAAGTGAGGCAGAGAGCAGCTGTCCTTGCCCTGACTCACACAGCATCCAAGGATATTGCATCTCTAGCCCATTCCTCTCCTCCTATTATACTATGATGTATTTATCACTAAAAGACCCATTTTACATGTGGGCAAACTGAGAATCAGGCAGAGGAAGTGGGTTGGCTGGCTATGGGTGATCAGGACTAGGTCTCCTGCCAAATTTCAACCTGAGTCTATACTACATTAGTACCAACCTCTCTTCTGTAACAGCCAAAGGAGATGAGTGTTTAGGGGATGGATTATTCCATTGGATCTCCTCATGGTCACAGTTAGGCTGGGTCTTTGTTACCCACTAGACAGCTTTTGTTCAAGCATTCATTCAACAAACACAAGAGGCTCATCAGGTGCCAATCTAATCTCATGTCTAGTCCCTTGGATCAGAGGTCACAGAAATGCTTTTTATAAATCAGACTCACAGAAATACTGCAAGGAACAAGCTTTTTGTTACAACTCCTAAGAGCACAAAAGAAACATTTCAGGGATATCAAACCCAAGACTGGAAGGAGCTTGCTACAAGGTAGTGGATGGAGCTCCCGACTTAGAGTCAGGAAAACCTGAGTGCAAATGCAGCCTTGGTACCCTCGGCAAGTCACTTCACCTTTTCTGCCTCAGTTTCCTCACACATAAAATGGAGATAATAATAGCATCTACCTCCCAGGGTTGTTGTGAGCATTTGGAAGGTGCTTTGTAAGTATGTAAGAGTCCTTCTTGTCATTATTATCATTACCATGAGAAAAGAGAATGCTGATAGTCCAGACAAAGGCAATTATCTAAATTTGGAAAATGAGTTCCTAAATGTGTCTAATTGCCTATAGCCTTCAATTTACAACTAATATCTAAAGCCCTGCCTGCTGAGCAAGTTTTTGTGATGTTAGATGTGTTGTCCCTAACTCTTTCTTCCTTCTCTACTTCCCTTTTGATTTCTTCTATATCATGGGGGAACTCCTGGTGTGGGAAATCTTTTCCCTGATGCAGAGCTGCAACTTGTCTGTGACTTCCTATTTGATAGAGTTGCCTGGGAGCACAGACAGGTAACTTGTTCTTGGCCACTCCTGGGAGGTAGCTGAGACCAGCTCTATCCACTAAGCCACAGAGCTCCTCTTTTTTTTTTTTTTTAGAGGGAAGGCAGGGCAATTGGGGTTAACTGACTTGCCCAAGGTCACTCGGCTGTTTTTTTGTGTGTCTGAGGCCATATTTGAACTCAGGTCCTCCTGACTCCTGACACTGCACCACCTAGCCACCCCACACAGAGCTCCTCTTTATAGTGTCACCTTTCTTTATACTGTCGGTGTCACAATAGCAGGCACAGATGGATGGGCCATTGGGAGGCACCCCATATTTTAGGAACATGAGTTTTCATTGTCTGTCATTGGCTGACTGTTCCCATTCTGAACATGTGAATCCCTAGAGAAAGAAGAATAACCTGGTTTCTCAGGATGGCTGTGGCTGTGTTCGTCCTGGGGCAGCCCCAGGCAGACCATTCTGAGTGGCCGAACAGTGGAGGTTTGATCCTCCCCAGTATTCAATTTCCACTTGGATTTTGATGGTGTAGATGTATCACAAAGGATTGCCATTGAGGCAAGTGGTTCTCCTTAGCCTGGAAGGTCTATTGTTTTCTTGACCACTACAAAAGCCTTGTTCTTGGACACGACACACACAAAAATGTCTTTGCTACCCACTCCAGTTCATATTGAGCAACCTTGCCTTCAAACAGTCTTAGCACTGAATCTCAAGAGTAATTGTTCAGGCAGCTAATCCCATACTATTTTTTATTGCTAATGAAAAGATTCTTGTGCACGTCTTATCTGCTCAGTTCTCCTGAGGGCTCTGTGAAGGCAGAGACTTTAGTTCTTTTCTGTCTTCTTTTGTGTCTTCTATCACGCCACAGTACTTGCAGCAACCTTAGACCTTAGTAAGACTTTAGTGTTTGTTGAATAAACACTAACATGTAAGTAATGCACTGTATGAATAAGTTTGTGTTGGTTTCCGATTATATGTATGAATACGTATGTATTACGTGCACAGGAACATGTCCCTAGATCACAGAGAATTTGCTTTCCCCATGAGTTTATTTGCTGTTATCATAATCGCCAATTTTGGGGGGTATCTATTCTAAGCAGTAGCATTCATTCCCATAAGAGATTTGATTAGATGCAGTAGATGAAAGCACTGACTCATAAAACATGTTTTTGAAGGCTAACTTGTATTTATTAGGTGAGTGCATAAATCTACAATTATAATGTCTCTTATCTTTCTCTCAAAATCATCTCTACCTCCTATGTAAATACTGAAGACTCATTTTATCAGTACAAGACTAATCTACTTTGTATGTATATATTTGTTTAGTAATTGTACTGTTTACCCATTTGGGGTTTTCTTGGCAGAGATACTGGAGTTGTTTGCCATTTTCTTCTCCAACTTGTTTCACAGATGAGAAAACTGAGGCAGTTAGGTGACTTGCCCATGGTCACACAGCTAGTGATGGTTTGAGACCAGATTTAAATTCAGGAAGAATTAGAATTTGTTACTCAGATGTCTTGCCAAATTGAGGTATTCTAAGGTTTTAAGAGGAGAATTATCCAAATCATGAAATTCCTCCAACTTGCATTGCTATTACACTATTTATATTATATGAAGATCAGCCATTCTATGCAGTTCTTTAAGTGAACTCTGCTGATTTTTAGTTATTTCAGTTAAAATTGTATGCCAAAATTATTTCTAATTCAATTTTTAGTTTGTTTTTCTATCCCAATTCTCTCTCCCCTACATCCACCCACCTTCTATTGAGAAGGCAAGAAAAACAAAACTTTTTATCAGCGTGGAGAATCAAGCAAATAAATTTCCACATTAGCCTTCTCTAAAAAGAAAAAAAAATTTAAAAAGCAGCTTTGATCAGGTATGCTCAAATATTGTAGTTTCAATTAGATAATGACAATAAAAGATGCAAAAGGGGGTGGTGGATTGAGTACTAGGCCTGGAGTTAAGAAGATTCACTCATCTTCCTGAGTTCAAATCTGACCTCAGATACTTACTGGTTGTGTGACCTGGGCAAGTCATGGCAAACTACTCCAGTATTTTTGTCAAGAAAACCCCAAGTGGGGACATGAAAGTGAGACATGACTGAAAAAATAAAACACAAATATCTAGCTTGTTTAGTAAGAAACCAATTATCTAGATGTCGTACCTACATGCTTTTTATAGATTGATTGCATCTTGGTTCGAAGGGGTGAAAGAGTTCATATACAAAGACTCAGAACTGAAACCAAAGTCCTTTCCACAGTTTCTCTGGCATGTGGTCATTCATACTCTATCTGAAGACAGAGAAGGTGTGCCTTCTCCTAGGGGCACTGGCTAATTGCAGGGGCTGCCCATCCTACCTCTGGAATGCTCTCAGTAGAACGATTCTTTATGATCAGCCCTAAATCTTCTTCCATATTTTCTGGCCATTACTTGTGCTTCTTCCCTTTAGGGTTGAACAAATTTAACTCTGTCGTGTGGCAGCCTCCACATACAGAAGCCCAGCTCTCATACTCTACCTTTATCTATTCCCTAGATCAGATACCTCCAGTTCCTTCCACTGATGCACCCACAGTCCTTCACCATCCTCATTGTCTTTCAACTTATTGATGCTCTTGCTCACATATGATGTTCAGAACTGAACATGGAACTCTAGGCGTGGGCTGAACCACAAAGAGTAGAGTTGCTCTAGTTCTGGACAGCATCCCTCTCCTGATGCATCTTAAGGTCTCATTTGTATCTGTGGGGGCCATAGAATATTCTTGACTTATTCTGAGCTTGGGGTCCACTAAAACCTTCAGACTAGAAAATGGAGGCCAATGGGGTCAAACAACTTGTTCAAGTAACATATGTCATAATCTTCAGAGGTAGGATTTGAACTCAGGTCCACTGACTCAGTGTTACCCAAATGCAAGCTCAGGATGTATATGCTAGGCTGCCTGAGGTCTTAAAAACAACACATTGAAGATCTAAGTGATGATGACCCTAGGGTAAGGCAGCCAGGCAGCTTACTTAGAAGATCTGAGTTCAAATCCTACCTCAAATGTGTATTAGCTGTGTGATGTTGGTCAAATCACTTAATTTCTATCTAGTTAATCTAATCTAGTTTCCTCAAATATAAAATGGGACTAATAACAGCACCCACCTCCTGGGGTTGTTGTGAGGCTCAAAGGAGATAATAATTGTAAGGCACGTAGCACAATGCCTGACATATAATGAGAGCTCTATAAATGTTAACTATCCTCATTGCTATTAATTATTACTACTACAACAAGACAGGAACAGCTTCCTCCCTGACAAGATTTGAATCCCTCCCCATTCTTTCAGGTGTGTCTTTGTTGGACATCATAAGACCTTGACAGTCCAAAGTCTCGGTTTCATATAGTCACCTGCATAAATGATACAACATCCCAGAGCTCCTGTCTACTGAGATACAAACATCTGAAGAGATGGCAAATTTGTAAAAATGGGAATTTCTTAGAAGAAGCAAATGTAGGCAGTCAGCTTCCAATTCTTTGCTTCCCCCCTTTCACTTTAGAGACATTACCCTCTCTTCACTCAAATGAAAAGCCAAAGTGAAATAAATAAAACAAATTAGAAGGCATCTTACATAAGCCGGGGGATGTCACTGACAGGCACTGTCCCATCATGTGTCTCACTCTCTCCATCTTCTTCCTCCTCTTCACTGCTTTCTGACTCCTCACTGGAAGAAGAATAATCAGTCACCTTCTTCAGGGGCCGGTTAGTTTCCTCAATTCGGAGTTCCCTTAGTTCTTTGGCTAGCGCAGTCAGGTCCTATAAAGAAAGAGTTTGACCTCCATGTGAAACATGTCAGCGCCCAGGAAATGACTTGAGCTGTTTGGGTCTCACTGAAAGCCAATGTTATAGCATGAGCAACGACGAAAGAGCTCTGGAGAATTGTTCACAAACATAGTGACTGGGCTAGAACAAATAGGAAACCATGTTTGTAGAGTGTGAAAACAAAGGAGGGAGAGATGAAACAAATTTTATATTTACCCCAAATCAAGAGCTTGCTTATGACTACTTAGCTTTAAATGCCCATTTTCTAGATGGGCATCTAATTTTCTTTTATGTTTATAATATTATATATTTATATTGTTTTATTTGGAAAAAACGAAGTTTAGTTACTATCAGAGTAAACTGAGCTATACCATGGATAAGAGACACTTACTTCCCTCCCCAATCCTTTAGGGCTACCACTCAGAGCCTCTCTTAGGGATGGCTTTTCCCAAATATGAATGCCATGGTACAGAAAGCAACAAGATGGAACTACACTCCGTGTTCCATCCATGATGATGACCAATATAGAGTGGAAGATCCATGACAGGCCATGAAGCTACTTGGCTCCCACCAAACCCGAGTTCTTTAAATTTGTATACACTGCTTTGATTTTATCAGGAGGCAAAGCAGGGCATGCCTTCAGAGAAACAGAATAAAGATTCCTTTTTTCAAAGAAGTCCTCTAGAAAAGCCTGGCTGACAATACCTTAAGTGAGAAGGGTAAACACAAGTTTTTCAAAGGATGGAAAATTATTCAGTTTACCATGACTCTGATGAAATCATGTAGCCTGCAGTGAAAGTGTAGCATTTCAATAGAAGGGGCATTGCAGGCAGTGTGTAGAGGTTGGGGGAAAAAGTATCTATTATCTAACATGCTTTTATAGCAATGCAAAAAAAGGAAGCAAATCAGCAAAAAGCATGATCATTCTGACTTGCATGGGTCGGACCGCCTATGGAACAAGGCATGCAAATAATGGAAGAAGCATGTTGATTGTCAGTCTTACCATTCCTCCCTATATTAGTGACCGATGTAGGCACCATTGTATTTGGTCAGAGATCAGGGATTAGGGAGAAAGAAACTCATTGAAAAATCCTCAATTTTACAATTCCCCTAGGGCCATATTCTCTCTTCATTGCAATCCATACATGTCCAAATGGCTGATCTAATCATGTGTAGGATTACAGTAACGAAATCCATCTGACACATCTTTAAATCCATCCCTTTGGCATTCGAGGAGATGGTATTTGGCAATGGCATCTATTACCACTGGATCTAGAATTTCTTTAAAAAGAAAGATCATTTATATGTTGAGTGTTGTTCTATTTCTTAATATTGAGAAAATAAAAGCATTTGGGTGGTGCTGTGTGGCTGGGAATCTTAGGATGGCCAGGTTTATAAATGATTCGACCATGTCCTTAAGTGTAATGGTCATCTCTTCCTAATTTCACATTAGCATTATAGAAAGCTTTAGAGATTCTTCAATTTGCTCTGGAGACACACTTCAATGGAGATCTCTCTATGTGAAGTCTAATTTCACCCACTAGTCTGCACTCTTGATAACTCCCACTTGCTTGTCTTTCTCCAAAGGAGAAGAAACTGAAGAATCTTTAAGTGAATCAGAAAAACAATGTGTCAAAGCAGGGGAATGTACAAGGGAAGTATGATGGGGGAGAAAATCCTCCAAGTCAACACTGTATCATAAAATAAGATTGACATGTGTGGTTTTTGCTCTGTGACAAGTAGGCTAATCTTGTGCTAAGTTACAGAGTATGTAACTAGGATGGCACTTTTTATTAGAACAAAGAGAGAATATGGTTTTAAAGAGTTTACCTATAATGCCAACAACCATATTAGTCAACTGGAATAACATCAATTGCCATGACAACCAATTACTTAAATGCATTCTAAAATCTTTTTCAATGTTTGGTGTTCCTCAAAGTTGAAAATTCAAAAATTAGTAGAATTTTTTTTAAAGGACCTCTATTGTTTTTAAAAATATTCTTTTTAGTCACCCAAAGTCTACTAATTTAGCATGCTGCTTTTCAGGAACTCATGCCTTTTCTTAACATTTTTATTCTTGCAAAATTGTAGTGGGGGTTTGTAGTTAGTTCAGAAGAGCATATACCGATAATGAGAAGGGGCCATGGGTAATGGTCATCATCTAATACAAATCAATCATTTTATAGTTCAGGGGACTGTGGTCCAGAGAGGTTAATTTACTCACCCAAAGTCATAAAGATGACAAAATAGTTCTCAGTCTAGTTTAGTGGTCCTTCCATGATACCACATTGATGTTGTCCATACAACTTAAGCTTTCCCTTTCCTCACTGTACCTGGTAATTTGGTTTCAGGGCTAATAAGAAATCATCTTTGGAAAAATACTAAAAATCACCATAGAAATTATTTCACAGTTTTCTGGGAAGTTCTCAGATTCCAGTACCAAGCTCCCTGTCCATCCTTCTCCTGACACCCAAGCAGAACTGACCACACAATGCCATCGATCTAGCTATTTAACTAAAAGTTTGTACCCAAATCACTTTTAATAACATCTTCAGACTTTTTATAATAACAATGTGGTATGGGATTAACATCTTGGCCTTAGAGACTCTCAGTAAGGGGTCTAATTCTTTGATACTGAAATTTTCTCCAGATAATGAGCTTTTGTAGCTTTTATTGCTTGGCCGCCCCAGGCTTAGGGCAGGGAAAAAAGAATTTGAAAGAGAAAGGAAAATGCTATTTAATAGGAAAACTATTTGTGATTTTATTACTGACTCAGAAGAAAATGGTCTTAGAGAACTCAATCAATTCCGTTTGCTAGTTTTTAATTGTAAAGTTGTCTTGATTTATTCTTTTATAGGATCAATTCAGAATTACTTCCCAGACTTCAGATATAGCCTAACACATGTGAACATTCCACCTAAACAGATGCTGTTTTAATGCCTTTCCATCTGTAAAGTATTACGTCAATTTGTTCAGACAAGATGACCCATCTTTACTTTATGTCCTTAGATAAATGGAACACACACACACACACACACACCACCACCAACAACACACATGGTATGTGTACATCATATTACTTTTACAGGAAATTTGAAGACCTTGGGCCAGATACTTTCTCCCTCTGGGCCTCAGTTTCCACACCTTTAACAAGTAGGTATTAAACTGAAAACTAAATTCAAGTCCCTCAGTGACACTACCATCCTGATTTCTCACCGCTGAGGGTCTAGAATGAGGACAATGGAAGCTGGTGCTGTGTCCCAGGGAACCCTACACCATAGATTTAATGCTCTTATTAATTGTGCGGCAACTCAACATTATAAACTACATAGATATTAGTTCATGGAATTCTAGATTAGTATCCCACTAAAATGAATGTCCCTGAACTAAATGAGTAGCAAGACCATTAAAAATAATAAAAAAATAATTCCCATTATTCCTGAAAAAATGAGTCAATGATAATTTTTGCATGACCATTCAAGATGATTTTATTTTGCCCACTTTTGAGACTTTGATAATAAGAAATTATCTTCTATTTCCTTTGAAGCTATTTCGTATCTATCTTCATGTGAACAGGCTATTTTTTCCAGTTAGATCCTCAAGGATGGGGAATGTTTATGTCTCTGTATCCTTAGCATACTGCCAGACACATGATAGGCACAGTGCTTGGTATGTAAGAGTGCTTAATACTTGTTGATGGATTGATCTACCTAATAGTTCCTGGAGAAGGTAGCTTTTTGTAGTTTCAGTTGTTCAGTCATGTTTGACTCATGACCTCATAGGCCACAGCACACCAATACTGTCCAAAACCCAATACTGAGTTTTCTTGGCAGAGATGCTAGAGTTGCCGTTTCCTTCTTTAGCTCATTTTATAGATAAGAAAATGAGGCAAACAGGATTAAATGACTTGCCCAGGGTCACAAAGCTACTGTTTGAGGTCAAATTTGAACTCAGGTCTTCTTGGCTCCAGACCCAGCACTCTAACCACCGGGCCATCTAACTGACTCCAGGTGGCTTAGCTGTTAATAAACCAGTACCAACAATTATGAAGGCAAATGCTTCCAAGGGAAACCCAGTAATCCTATTCTTCTAATCTTTGGGATCTGTGAAAATGATGTGCAGAGGGTCACTTTCCTCAAGATGGTAATCCCCTGAGCCAACTCCCTAGAGTCTGCGCACACATAGAGCATTATCAGTATCTGGAATGTTGATTTTTTTTTTTGCTGAAGAAAACTGGTTAGTACTATTAGTCAGTCAATCAATTAACAAGCATTTATTATGTGCCAAATGTGTTCTAGGAATATACCATGTATGTTGAGTGGTGAAGAATGTTTTTTGTTCTTAAATTCAAGAAAACCAATCAGTGCTATTCATCAATGAGCATTTATTAAGTGCCTACTAAATTCTTGGTATATAGTATACATAGGGATAGTTTCTTAATGAGTGCTATCTAGATGCTACGGTATACTTTGCTGAGACACAGATGGAGACCTGAAATCTTTATAATCTTTATGATCTATAGCTTTATTTCTGTTAATTACCCATTGGAGGGTGTGATAGGTCATGTGTCATATTTTCAGAAGCAGGAATGCTTATCTGTAAAAATCAGATGCATACAAACATGCCTCTCCAACATGCCAGAATCACTCAGGGCAGAGATTATAGAAAATCACTGCCTCGTTTGACCACATGGTGCTCGGCAGGGTCAAAACCTCCATGCCCCTGCAGCACCTCTGACTCCATGCATCTCAGGCATCTTTCCAAGGCCTGCCATCTCTGCTGAGTGCATGCAGACTGAAACTAAGAAACACCACCAGCTTTTGTGAATCTGGTTATTTCATTTCCACCAACTCCCTACATACACCTGACAAGGTTGTGAAGTTCTCATGTTGTCTTCTGCCTGGTGTGTCTGCATGGCGATTTCTGCAAGTCAGCTATCTGACCTGAAAAAGATACTCTTTCCTTGGGCAGACTTTGTTACCTGAGTGAATGAGATTTGACTCATTTACCCCTTCTGAGTATCAACATTAGCAAAACCACAAATTCAGAGTTATAAACCACCTTTGACCACGCCCAAGTGAAATAAATGTATCACTAACCTCATCTATAGCTTTCTTATAGCTCTGTGGCAAATGAAGATTCATCAGCATCAGAGGAAATAGATCAGAACGGGAAAAAAGTCAGAGGAACACAGTTAGGAAACAAAATCAGAGCAGTTAGAGTAATGCTGTTGAATTACAAAGAAAAGGACACAAGAAAATAGCAATGCATGTTAAAAACAGAACAGCAAACTGACTTGAGCACTGATTGTAGCACTCTTTAAACCTCAAAAATATAAACCAAACAAGAAACGCTTGGATTGCATTAAAGAGATTTCGTCCCAGAAAATTTCAAGGAAATCAAGAAGGTACATGGGAAGTACTCCTAAATTAAATTCAACTGTTTAGTTATAGTCTTTGTACTCTGCTTTCTGTGAAGTGACTTGCTAAGTGGCAGGCAGTAACAGGAGAAAAAGAGGAAGAAATTGTTTTGGGATTTATAATTAGAAAAAAGCAAGTCATGCAGCTTTTCCTCTCTTCACTTTGTGGATCATAGGGGCCAGAGATCTCATGGACAAATGGAGCCCACAGATTATTCCTACATTATATTTTGGCCAAGAGTTTCAACATCCTCCCCAATCAAACCTTTTTACTAGAACTACAGAAGAGAGAAAAGGAATGATGAGGGTTTCCCCCCCTTTTCATTTCCACTCTCTGATAGACATGTTAATACGCAACAAAAACTTCAAAGGCAACGAAGCTGGAAGAAGTAATTGACAACAAAATTAGTTTCTTGACTTATTGAGATGGGGTTGATCTTTCTGACTCTCTTGCCCACACACTTCTGATGATTCAGTAGTAAAAATTTTAGTTTATCAGAGAGAGAGAGTATCCTCAACTACTCTTTTGTGTGAGGGAAGGAAGAGAGAGGAGAGAAGAACAAAGGGAAGGGAGAAAAGAGGAGGAAGAGAAAAACTCACAGCTGGTCGACCAGGCCGAGTGATGTCCCTTGATTCTTCTGGCTTCGCTTTGGGAGGCTCATGGGGAAGCACAGGTGATCCTTCAGATTTTGTATTAGCTGGGAGAGAAAAAAGACAGAGAACAGGGAAGGTGGTCACAAAATGTTGGGTGGCTCATACTTTCAGTAGAGACAACTGTTTAGATGATTCTTCTTTCTTGTCAATGAATATTTTCTTGAATAATGATAATATTTTCTTAATAATAGGCAGCCTGGATAGAATGCTGCATCTGGAGTCAAAAAGACCCAAATTCAAATTCAGCCTAAGAAATTTGTTAGCTGTATGACACTGGGCAAGTCATCTGCCTCAATTTTTTTCCTCTGCAAAATGGATGTGATAATGCCATTTATCTCACAAGATTGATTGTAGTGAGCTAATATTTGGAAAGCACTTTGCAAGCCTTAAAATGCTATAACATTATTAAAATAATTGCTATTAAAATAATAGCTTTTTATGTCATTTTAAAATTTGCAAATGACAAATATCTTATTTTGTTTGAGATGTTGTATAAGTACTAGCTATTATTACTGTTACTAAGAGCTAACATTTATAAAAGCTTCACCTCTGTAATCTCCTTTGATTCTCTCAATAACCCTATGAAGTAGGTATTATTTCTATCATTATTTTACAGATAAGGAAACTAAGACTGAGAGAGGTTAAGTGACTTACTCAGGAGTACACAAACTAGTAAGTCACTGGGGCAAGATTCAAACTCAAGTCTTCCTGATTCCTAGAACAACACTATACCATCTAGGTCCTGCCTTCTGGCCAAATGACCAAAAGTTCCAATCGTTGATCACTAGGACTATGTCCATGTGGTTCAAAGGTACTCGGTCAATTTGGCAAAAAGCAGGGGGTAAGCCAAATCTGTAGGGAGAAAATCAGATAATCCATTGATGGCATCACGGCAATGAAGCAAGTCAAGATTCTTTGCAACATTTCTGATTCAAACATCCACCCACTGAGAAAGGTGACGGGGAGATAACCCTTCTATTACTGGTCATGGGAATTATCAACTGTGAATAGTCTATATTTAAAGTCATTTTAGTCTCACGAAATTGAAATACTAGGATTCTGGAAAGGCCCTTGTTTGTCAGGTAGAGGACGAGAAAAGGGAGGAAGTCTGAGTGGACCTCTGGTATCTGAGCCATAGTGAGTTACAGGGAGCAAGCTTCGTGGGCAAATTTCATTTTTTTCCTTTTCTGAACTCAGATTCTTCCTTTTAGAGCTCTAACAACTTGATACTGGGATGAGAATTAGTACTGTTGGTGGCAAGCCAATTTTTCCTAACCTCAGCTTCCTCATCAGCAGAACGAAGGGGTTGGACTACATTGGTTCATTCTAGATGAAAAATCAGGTTCCTAAACCATGGAATCCTAACCTTTTGTGTGTGTCGGGGATCCTTCTGGCAGCCTGTGGAAGCCTATGCCTCCTACTCATGATGTTTTTAAAGGCACAGAATAAAATATATAGGATTAGAAAGGAAAGCAATGATACTGAAATCCAGTTATCAAAGTATTTTTTTTAAACAAGTTATGAGTCTGTCTCCTAAAACTTGAGCCTAATCATGCCCCTCTCCTGATCACAAATTTTCTGTGGCTCCATAGTAGCTCTAGGAGACACAGATACAGACACAGACATGCACACAAATTCCTCAGCCTGGTTCTAAAAAGCCTCCACAATCTGGCTCCCACCTGCTTTCCCAACAACACAGAGTATTCCCTTTTTTGTGCTCTACATTACAGTTAATCCTAGCTGTTCCTGGGCTTGGTCTTTGCATAGGCTTTTGCCCACACCTAGAATACCCTCTCTCTCTTCACCTCTTGGAATCGCTAGCTTTCTTCTAGGCTCAGCTCGAGAAACCCCTTCTCTGTGAAGCCTTTTCTTGTCCTCTTAGTTGGGAGCCCCTCTAACTGCTTTATAATCACATAGTGGTTTGTTGTTTTTCAGTCATTTCGGTTTTGTCCAACTTCATGATCTCACTTGGGTTTTTCTTGGCAAAGATATTGGAGTATCTTTGGATACCACCATTTTTTCTCCAATGCATTCAAGGGCCAGTGCTCTGTTTACTGCGCCACCTAGCCACCCAAATGTGCTCTTTTTCTAAATAGAGAATTCTACTTTATAAAGTAGAATCATAGAAGCATAGATCCAGAGTTAGTAGGGTCCTCAGAAGACTAGACTGAATCCAATCCTCCCATTGGTAGATGAGGAAACTGGAATCCCAGTTGAGTCAAGGGACTTGCTCAAGGTCACAGTTACTAAAGGTCAGAGGGAGGATGGGAATTCAGGTCTCCAGACTTAAGAGTCAGTTATCTCTCTTCTCCATCACATTGCCTTCAGGTGAGAAGAGGACATGTTACCCATGATTACTCTCAGTTATACATACTAGATGGAAGCAGAATCACTGTGCATTGCATTAGGTAATGATACCCAAGTGAAGCTAGAGTTGGCATTGGAACTCCACTTCCTTCCCTTCCTCTCCATTTTCCTCTCCCTTCTCTCCTCTATAATGCCCTCCTCTCTCCTCCATCCTCCCCTCTCTTCTCCTCTATCCTGCCCTCCTCTCTGCTTCAATTCACCTCCATTGAACTAGCTTTCAACCAAACAAGAGCACCTGTTTTACTCTTCAAAATGAACCTGAAGACTCTTGCTACTGACCCACCTCAGTGGGATGTTAGTTAAGTTGTGATTGTTCCAAATGAAGATGCCAAAGAAGGATGAAATGCTGGTGCATTTTGGGTGGCAGATTGATTTACAAGTGAATCTAAATGCATCAAATGGCACTGAAGAAGGGACTGTCCTTTATCTCTTGGAAAAATTACTTTGTGAAGAAGGTAATTCCAAGAAAGGGAAGTTTGATTAACTAGAAGCAATGGATTGTCACATATAATTAGTCGGACGATATTAAAGTTTTTCTCAGGCTACTTCATTAATGGAAACCAAACAGTGATGAATGACTTAAATTAAATGTCCAGAGATGTGATTTAGTTCTCCCTAACAGGATTTACAGGAATGTTCAAATAATTAATTAAAAAAAATACTGGGTCCAGTTCTATGAATTTTTAAGTCCCTCATCAAACTCTATTTCTAGATAAACACAACATATTGTCAACTATGCTTCTAAAAGCTGAACTGATTGTATTCTTTACAGGATCCGAGAGCCTGTGTCAGCTGCTGGTTGTTCTCAGTCATTCTGGCTGGGGTGGGGACTATGGGGAAAGGGATTGCTTTTGCATCAGCATTGAGAAGTTAAAGGGGGAGTTACACCAGCTGGGGCTTGGAAGGCAGTTAGAGATAATTCCACTTCCAAAAGAGACAAAGACTGGACGCCCACGTTAGGAATCTTTTTAGGTGGGAGATTCTTTTCCAGGTGGGGACTGCGCTAGATGGCTGGCCACTGGTGACCCTGCCAACCCGGTGACTCAGAGGGCTTGTTCTCATAGGTAAATGATGTCATGTCATGGTTTGCCAGAAGAAACAATTCAGCTCAACATTTCTAAAACTAAAACAATCCCTTCCCTTAACAGTGTTGAGTTTTGTTCACACTCTTACATACACATATACACTCTGTTATACACACTCACAACTACACCCACATTCACACATATGCAAACTTACATACAAATACACACATACACACATGCTCTTATACACACTCACATAAAATGTAAACATATGTACACTCATAAATACATACATTTATTTCAATACACATATACACTCACATACAAATACACACACTCATATACCCAGAGAAACATTTCCATAGACACATTCATATATAGAAACACACATACACATGGACACACATCCCCATACACACATTCACTTCCACAGACTCACACACACATACAAACACACACAACCAGAATCTAGGATTTCATAGCTCAAAAGAACTTCAGAGACCATAAAGATCTGATTGGTTTTATGGGTCACCAAGGTGAAACCATAAGACTAGAGCTAGAAAGGGTCTTAGAAATCACTTAGCTTACAGAAGAAAAAATGAAGGCAAGAGAGATGAAGGGAACTGCTGAAGGTCACATGCAGCAGAGTCTGTATTTGAACCCAGGTTTTTGACTCTAAATCTATAATTGTTTTGCCACAAATCCTAGTCCTGGGACAAAGTAGGCACTTAATAACTGCTTCAATTTCATTGATTCATTGATTCATTCCTTCTTTAATATTCTTCCTACTAAACTACGTAATGCCCCCAAAAGAGCCAGTTTTTACCTCGAACTCTGTTCCGTTCACTAGAACCAGCTTGAGATCCTGGCTGGGAACCTCCCTGGGAGCTAGGCTGGGAACTCGGGGTGCTGGAGCTGGAGGAGCTGCCACTACTGGTCCTCTGCAAGGGACTCTCCAGGACGGGCTCAGTTCTCCGCAGGTCAGGGTTGCTGCACAAACATCAGATTGAGAGATGTTCTAGGTTACAATTGGCTTGGTTGAGAAAAACAAAACCCCTCTGCTGCCAACACAATGTTATAGGACTCTGAAGTCAGTACCAGGAGGAAGGAAAAGCTATATTCTCTGACCTGTGGTACTGAGGTAACAAAAGGAAGGAAGATGGGCCTGGGTCTCCCACCCTGCCAGGGGTAGACAGACCATGGCTCTGACCTGTCATGACTGTACATCAGCCATAATGGTCAATCTACCTTTGACCTTATCTAATCGACTTCTCCCTAATGCAGACTGTATCCCCTTTTAAACTTCTTCTTGTTCAGTTATTTCAGTCATGTCTGACTCTTCATGACCCAATTTGGGATTTTCTTGGCAAAGATACTGGAGTGGTTTGTCATTTCCTTCTCCAGCTCATTTTACAGATGAGGAAGCTGAGGAAACCAGAGGTTAAGTGACTTGCCCAGGGTCACACAGCACTTACTAGCTGTCTGAGGCCAGATTTGAACTCAGGAAGATGAGTCTTCTTAACACCAGGCTCAGTGTTCTCCTCCCTGCATCACCTACCTGTCCCCTTTTACATTTATAGTCTTAAACAATTAATCAAGGTTCAGAATGGTTAAACTACGTGTTCAGGGTCACTGTGCCAAGTGTCAGAAGTAGGATTTGAACCCACACCATCCTCCCTCTAAATTTAGTACCTTATGCTCTTTAGCCTCATTTAAAACATTAGCTTAGAATATATTTACTGAATGAAATAATCAGGTAATAAGAGATAATAAACCTATTTTTCTCTGATCCTTATTTCACTGACCCTCTGATTCCCAAGGGGCTGGCTTACTTCAAAAGGAGCTCAGAAGTCCTTCAGTCTGACTCTCCCATTTTGCATATGAGAAACTGAGTCCCAGAAAGGCCAGAGGGTCATAGACATGGAGCTCTAAGGGACCTCAGAGGCAATCTAATCCAACCCCTTCTTTTTGAAGATGAGGAAAAAGAGGCTTTGAATTGAAGTGACTTTCCCAAGGTCACACAGCCAGGAAGTGGTGAAGACGGCATTAGAATCCAGGCCTCCTGACTCAAAATCCAATGACCTTCTGATTATTTCACACTTTCCCATCCCTCCAAGCTTTAATATCCATTCACTTCTGTTAGAGAAGCTGCCTTCTTGTGAGAACATTCAGTCCAATCCCACTTCTCTTCAAGGGGAAGTCACTTAGCATTGATATTCTCGGTCATCAGAGAGCAAGCCACAGTTGTTTGCTGAACCACTCCTTGGATCTTCTATTGGTACCGGACCATACTATCTCACTCCCCTAAAGACACTGCCCATCTACACAATTCCAAGGCAAATCCTCCTAATAAACACTATTGATACGATTAGGTTAAGAAACCCAATTGTCCGATCAATCTCTTCCTACAAGAACCCTACACACACACACACACACACACACACACACACACACACACACACACTCACACATATATTTGGTATAACTACCCACTCTCTCTATCTTTCTCTTTGTTTCATGTTATCATTTTTTCTCTAATACAGAGATCATCAAGAATTTGTAGGAGAGTAATCAAATTGGTGGGTGGGCAGGAAGAGACCAGTCCTAGGAATGATCTGAACTGCCAGCTAACTACTTCTGAGGAAGGTCAGTCAAATCAACATAACTCCCTTGATGTTTTTGACCAATTTCTATTTCCTGTACTTGCTCTGAGTAGGGCACAGAAAAGGCAAGAGAATGAGACATCAAGTTGAAATACATTTGTGTGAATGAATCATAGCTGAAAAGTCTCCTTACTAAAATATTATTTACCTCTATCAAGAGGACCAAGTAATTTCTCTGAGCCAGTGGCCAATTTTAAGTGACAATTATGGGTTAGACACGTAGGATTACACACACAAGAACAAAACATTTCTTGCTCTCAAGGTGCTAATATTTTACTGGGGAGGTGCATGAAAACAGACCAATGTGTACATGGCATGATGGAAGGACCTGGGGAGTACTGACAGCTAAGAGGAAGAGGGAGGCCTTTGTAGAAGAGTTGGAACCTTGAAGGAAGGCAAAAATAATGAGAGGTAACGAGAGGAGGGAGTGTATTTGGAAGGCAGGGCATGCACAAAGGCCAGAGATGGAATACCTAGTTCAGAGAAGAGGTGACATTTTTGTTTGGCTGAAGTAAAGAGTCCATGAAAGAGAAGCATGAAATTAGAGTGAAAAGGTAGGCTGGAGCCTACCAAGTTTTTGGAGGGTTTTTAATGTCCTTAAATGGCAGACAGAGAAGCTTCTAGTTGGTCATTTTCTATGCCTCCCTCACTATCCTACTTTCCACAATGGCTTTTCCAAACCTTTTCTCGCCTCCTCAAATTCTCCACGGTTTCCTCTTCTCCCACTTTCTCAGCTGAGAAGCTTGTTTCCTATTTTACCATGAGGTCATTCAGCAAGAGACCCCTCTTTTCTCCTCTTCCTCATTGATCACTCAGGTGCCTTCTGCCCCTATCTCCTCGTTCACCTATCTCATGTGATGACATGGCCTTACTTCCTACCAAGGCTAACGCTGTAGAAAGTGATCCCATTCCTCCCCTCTAATAGATTGCCACCTCTCTCATCCCCAGTAGCACTTATTTTCAATCTCTCCCTGACCACTGGTCCATTCCCTACTGCCTACAAACATGCCCGTGTCTCCCTCAGCCTGGAAAAACCTTCACTCAACTTTCCATCTCCTCTATCTTCCTATATCTGTCCTGCCGTTTGTGGCTAGACTCCGTGTAAAGGCCCATCTGCACTAGGTGCCTCCACTTTCTGTCCTCTCACTCTCTTTTTAACCCCCTAAGATGTGGCTTCCAACCTCATCATTCTAACAAAGCAGTGCTTTCCATAGTTAACAATGATTTCTCAGCTGCCAAATCCAATGGTCTTTTCTCAATCCCCATTCTGCTCACTCTCTGCAGCCTCTGACACTACTGATCACCCTCTTCCCCTCCATACTCTCTTCTTTCTGGGTTTTTGGGACCACTATCTCCTGGTCTGTCTCCTACCTCTCAGACTGCGTGTTCTCTGTCTCCTTTGCTGGATCCTTGTCTAGGTCATGCCCACCACCATAGGCATCCCCACAAAGTTCTGTCCTGGGTCCTCTTCTCTTCCTCACCACTTAGTGATCTCATCAGCTCCAATGAATTTAATTACCACCACTATTATTCCTGCCTCAGTCTCTCTGCTGACCTCTAACCTTCCCTCTCCAGCTGCCTTTCAGACATCTTAGACTAGATGACCAGTAGACACTCAACAAGTCCAAAACTAAACTCTGTGTTTTCCCCAAAACTCTCCCCTCTTCCTATATTTCCTATTCAGGCCACTGTCATCCTCCCATCCCATCAGGCCACCAACCTAGGAGTCATTTTGGATTCCTTACTATCTCCCCCTCCCATATCCAAGCTGTTGCCAAAGCCTGTGGATTTCACTTCTGCCACATCTCTCAGATATGTCCCCCTTTCTATTCTGACACTGCCTCAATTCTGGTACAGCTTCTCATGACCTCATAGTTTGATTATTGCAATAACTAGGTGGTGGATCTGCCCTCTTCCCACTCCAATCCATCCTCCATTTAGCCACTAAAGAGATTTTCTTAAAGTGCAGGTCTGATCATGTCACCTCCTCTCCTGTCCCCAGTCATTTAATAAACTCCCACCATTCAAGTCCTCTCCTATTCTACCCCCTGACACATATCCTGTGATCTAGGGACAATGGCCTCTTGGCTGTTCCTAGAAGAAGGTGCCCCATCTCTTTTCTCCTGGCATTCCCTCTGGCTGCCCCCCACCTTAGAATCCTATTTTCCCTTTCCCTAACTTCCTACATCTATTTGGATGTAAACTGACAAGCTCTATCTATGTACCTTCTCCTGCTCCAGTCCAGAGGATCCTAATGAGTGTCCCTCACTCTATCTTTCCCTGGAACACCATGGAGTGTTCTGCCTCCATCTTCCATGTACATATATGAAAGTGATGATTTTATTAGTGTGAAGAATAGCAGATCACAGCCTACCTGTGACTTAGTAGATTGGTCCTGGGGGGAAGACCGAGGCACAAAAAGGTTAAGTGATTTTCCTGGAGTCACATGGTTAGATCAGTGGATAGATCTGAATCTAGGTGCTCCTGACCCCAAGGTCAGCACTCTACCCATCATTCCATGGTACTTCCATGGTGGTGTGTATCAGAGTTACCACTCTGGACTGCGAACATTGCATTTCCAGAGAATCTGAATTTGAATACCAGCAGGGTCTTACTGTTCTTTATAAAACTTGCCAAATAATCTTCCCAATACACAGGTCTGGCCAGGCTTTGTTCAAAATGGTTAAAATCTTGAAGTTGGAAACGCTTCCAACAGTGGCTATTTGGCCTCTAATGGAAGGCTCTCAGTGTTGGGGGACACACATATCAGGAAGAATGTGGTTATGTTCCTTTTCTTCTGGGAAAAACAATTATTATAGATTCCTGACTGTTGTATTTTTCAATTAGACTGCAGCTTCTCGAGGGCAGGGTCTGTGTCACTTTTCATTTCCGGATCCCCAGTGCGATACATTACAAGTATGAAATTATGAAGGAAGGTATCATGGAAGCCACTGGATAAACATACAGTTGGGACAAAGAATGAGCCAATGATATCGCCAATGGAAGGGAGAACTGATGATGAACCCACGTGCTTTGCTGCTACCCATACAATGCCAGGAAAATGAGAGGATAGTACCTAGGACACTGGGTGGCCCCACCTATGGTGGACTTATGGGGGGACATGTAAAAGAGTGAGGCAGTGTAGGCAAATTTGGATGGGTTATGAGCTGCATCATTAGAAGGAGGACTCATGTCAATTAATCAACTAATTAACAAGCATTTATTAATTGCCATTTGTGTGCCAGACAATGTTTATGAAATGAGAGATCCTTTGGAGAATTAGAATACCCCCAGTGCCTAGCAGAGAGCGATGACCATGGTATGCGCATATTTAATGTTTGTGGAGTGGAACAGGTGCTGGGGTGTGCAGAAGTGGGAAAAGGCTGAAGTCAAGGGGACTAGTTAGGAGGCTTCTGCAGTCCAAGAGTGAGATAATGAGGGCTGGACAAAGGTGGCAGCAGTGGGAATGGAGAGGCACATGTTATTAGCAAGAAGTCTGTCTAGCAAAGAGGGGGCAAGTTGTGATCAGGAACACCAATGGTTTATGTGCGATGCTAATTGGTCCCCAGGAGAGCTGTTTCCCTGACCTTGGCCTCATTAGCACCGTGTTCTCACCACCAGAGCTAGCCGGTAGAGAGACTTCCATTAACAGACGGTTATTTTAGCTGCTTAAAGTGGAAAGCATTTAGCAAATATGGATCTTCATCTAGAAATTTAAAAAAAATTCAAGTAAAAACATAACCTTTTAGGATCCTTTCAAGAAGAGAGTATTTGTGCCCATCTTCTTGTGCAATATTGCATGGGATAATTTCTTTTCTGCCCTTTGCAAAGTGTCTCTGAGATGGATGGCCCACCTGTGAGCACGTTCCGGAAGATTCTGAGAAATGCTTAATGACCAGTGTACTCAGCATATCCAGCTGAGTCTGAACACCTGGAGATCTGAAAACATATTAATGACTGGCTAAACTTCTCATATCTCATGCTAATCTTTGGCATCAGGAAGATGACTGCACAAAGTTGATACCTAAAGTGATGTGGGACTTATTCAATTCATTGGAAGCACACAGAATGTCCAAATGGAAACCGAAGGTCCTAACATTGATTTCTGGACTCAAATGGCTGAGTTTGCCTATCTCTGGGGACAGACAGGCTGGAGGAGAACCAAAAGGCCACTTTACTTTGTGATAAAATGGTACAGCCATGCTTTCAACATGGGAGCTAAAGAGAAAGTAGGAGTATGAAGCCAGGAATGGATCTGCATACATTTTAACCAGTTCAACTCAATCAAAAAAATCAAATAAACATTCATTTAAGCACCTACTTTACATAGACCCCAGAGAAATGACAAAATTTAGATGGCACAGAAGGCCTTTGCCCTCACAGGGTTTTTACAGGCTATGAAAGGAACAGGATGCAAACATATATAATTATAATAGTCGATATCACATGATATAAGCAAATTAAAATGCTTTTGGGGGTCTGAAGGGGAAGTTTATGACTACTGGGGTGATAAAAGATGGCATCAAAAAAGAGGTGCCACTTGAGATAAGCTTCAAAGGGTGGGTGAAAATTAGTAGATGAATCAATCATTTAGTCACCAAATATTAATCGCTTTACATGTGCATGTGCCTGGAACCTTGTGAAATGCTGGGGAAACAAAGAGAAAACAGAAGCCGCCCTGCTGTCAAGGAGCTTCTATTTTAAAGAGGGAGATAACACGTATAGAAGTACAAACAAGAGGGACAGAAAAAGAAGTTTCGAAGGGTAAGCTCCAGTAAAGGGGGTGTGTGTGATGCGGGAAGGTAAAGGGAGAGACCTGGGACTGTGAAAGATCTGTGAAGGAAGGCAAGGATTTGAAGAGCAAGAGGTGAGGATGGTGGATATTCCAGAGGTAGGGAATTAATGCAAAGGAATGGAGATGGTGGACGTGCAGAATAACCCCAATGTCTCTGGACAACATAGTATGTGGAAAGGAGAAAGGCATAAAAAGACTGGGGAGATACAAAGGGCTTTTGATCCTATAGGTAGCCACCGAATCAAGGGAGAGAAGACATCCTAGGTGCTGGGATCAGTGTGGACAGAGGGAAAGAGGTGGTAAGTCCAGGTAATGCTCTGAGGAGCAGAGAAGTCCACTGTGGCTAGAACAGAATGCAAAAAAAGGAAATAATAGAATGGAAAATCAGAAAGCTAGGGTGGCAGTTGATTCTGGAGGGACTGGATTTTGCGCAAAGGTATTTCAACTTTAAATGGCAATAAGAGAAAAGGATGGAAGATTTTCTTACTTAAAATCAGCAAAGAGATATGACAACGTCAGTGTCCAAGAAAGATTAGCTTGACAGAGATGTGAAGGATGGATTGGTGTGAGAAAGTCAGAATCCATGTTGGAAGCCTACTGAAATATTCTGGGGTGGGGGAGAGTAAGGAGGGTCTGCACTAGGGTGATGGGAATAGAAATAAAGATAGGGTGGGGTAAGGAGGATGCTGTGGAGGTAGAATGGACAAGACATGGTAACTGATTAGCTACAAGAGGTTAGAAAGAAGGAAGATCATTTGGAAGAAAGGGAAAAACAAGTATTTATTGTCTATTATGTGCCAGGCACTGTGCTTTATAAATATTAGCTCATTCATTCCCTTTAGTGACCCTGCAAGGTAGGGGTGATTATTATCACTCCCATTTTACAGCTGAGCAAAATGGGGACAGAAGTTAAGTGACTTTCCCAGGGATACCCACCTTTAAAGTGTCTGGGGTCAGACTTGAACCCAGGTATTCCTGCCTCCAGACCCAGCACTCAGTCCCTTGTTTTGAAGATGACTCAGGTTATGAACATCAGAGACATGGTCTGAGGATCAAAGATCTAGAACTCAAAGACACCTCAGAGTTCATCTAATCCAACATCCTCATTGTATGGATGAGGAGGGATAAAGTGTTTTCTAAGAAGTAGTAATTTCAGGGGGTGGAAGCATATTTAGAGGGAAATATTCTTAGCTTGGTTGATAGTGACATGGTTGAGCTGTGTTGAATTCAGTGGGACATGCATGTCAAGATGCTGAGACATAAGGCTAGAGCTCAGAATTAGAATAAATGTTGTTTCAAGCTCTATACATTTTTGGAGTTTATTTGGTTCTCTAGAGAACTGTCTGGACCACCAAGTCCCCCAGTTAAGTGACTTCTTGGGGAAATATAGGTAGTAAGTAACTACCTTTGGATTTGACCTTTAGTCTTTTGGACACACTTCATCTTTTATGCTTAGCTGACTCATGAAGACTTGGGTTTAAATCCCAACTTGGAGACATATTAGTTGTATGACCCTGGCAAATAACTTAATCTCTCAGTGTCCTGAGTGACTCTGAGGCAGAGAAGGGATTGACTTTTATTGGCAGAATGCAACTTCTTCCTTAGGGAGTTCCCTATACCAGTGAAATCACAGGTCTAATCTGTGCCTTGGGGATCCCAATTCTAACTTAATAAAAAAGATGCCAATAAGATGCAAAATGGCACATGTGGCTGACTAGTAGGAATGAGAAGTCAATAGTGAAGCCAGTCTGGGATTTCTTACACATGAAAGACAGGTCACAGGTCAGATCTTGATTTCAACTCCTCTGATGTATTTCGAGGTTGTGGGCTGTTCAGGAGGAAGTGGGCTGGGCAATGTTGCTTATTGATTTTTGAGGTCAATAAATAATAAAGGACACCATGTGCTTTGGGCATGGAGGGCAGAGGAGCAGTCAGGGCAGGCAAGGATAAAGCCTGCATTATCATTTGGACTTTGGCAAAATCTAGAGAGCTGAGTGCCGGGAACAAGAAATGAAATGTCTGCTTCAAGGAGAATTTGTAAGCATCAGGATGAAAGGAGACCATAACATGACCCCTACAGCTATGGATAGAAAGGCATATGCCCAAGGATGTTAGGCTGTCCAGCAAGTGGCAGGGTCCCTTCTCAGGCAGCAGAGGAAGCATCTTAAATAAGAAGGAAGATTTCACTGATCTTTGATAACTATCATACTATGTACTTTACACAGATCTAGACCCCACATCATGAAGATCTGGTTTCAAGTCTTGTCTCTGACACTGTGACCCTGGACAAGTCTCAGTCACCCCACAACTCTCTAGGCTGGAGAGTGGGGGTAGAATTGCATGGAGAAAGGAGAGGAAGACCCTTAATGAGAGCCCTCTATAGTGATGAAATCGTAGGTCAGGTTAAAACCAAAAACTGTATTATACATATTATATATATACATATATATATTGCACATAAACATATATATACATGTGCATTATCATCACACACAGTTATATGCACAAACACACGCATATTATCTCTGTATATACATATACACACATGTATGTATATATTTGGGAAGCTAAGTGGCACAGTGGATAGAGCACTGGATATTAAATCAGAAAGACATTCTTCTGAGTTCAAATCTGGCTTCAGACACAGACCCTGACCAAGTCACTTAACCCTTTTTACCTCAGTTTCCTCATCTGTAAAATGAGCTGGAGAGGGAAATGGCAAGCCACTCCAGTATCTTTGCCAAGCAAACCCCAAATAAGGTCACAGAGAGTTGGATATGACTGAGACAACACAACAACCCACCAAAATGTGTATATTTGCATATATTCTCATGTGTATGCACACAGAAGTGTGCATGTGTATATAAATGCAGATACATACACAAGAGTATACAAACATTAAAATACTCTAATGGATCTGTGATATTATTTGGAATTTCCTTCCAATTACGCAGATGCCAATGCAACCATGATTATCCAACCCATGAAACACCTGCCTATGTACTCCCCAAATTTCACCAAAGGACATGTATGTGTTGAAGGCCTTCCTTGATTTCTTGTTACCAATGGAGGACCCTGACTGTCAACCTGAAATCACTTGTCCTTGACATGTATGTGACCAGTCTGCCCTCTCTTTCTTGCTTACAACTCCTCGATGGCATCTTATACTCCTGTTCAGAGTTCCTCACTGGTGTACCCTGCTCACACCTGCCTTCTGACTTGCCAATCACAACTGTATATGATTCATTTTCAATTCTTCCAAATTACTGTGCTCTTTGCACAGTAATAGCATTTTGCCATTATAGATGGGTCTTTGCTTATATGGGGATAAATAAAGGATCTCTGCAATGTCCCAAAGGAAATTCAGCCCACTCTCCTACCATTCTACTCTTCTGGAAAAGAAGTGAGTTTGAAACTTTTGTGCAGCCTATGGAGTGCTAGGCTTGGAATCAGAGAGAGCTTGGCTTACTTCTAGCCTCAGACCCTTACTATCTGTGCTTCTAATGTGCCCAAAAGTGTTCTGAGCAATGAGATACAAAGAAAGGTCAAACAGTCCCTGCCCTCAAGAAGTTTGCCTTCTAACGAGGGGGACAAAATGTAAAATACAGAGGTCTGTACAAGATACAAACGGAACAAAAGGCAGGTGACGGTGGGGAGAATCGAGTGGAAAAGTGACTTGGGAAGGCTTACTGTGGAAGAGGTGGGGTTTGAGCTGGGGCTTAGAAGAAGGCAGCAAGGAGGAAAGAGAGCATTGTGGATGGGTGACAGACAGCTAGTGCAAAGGCATGGACATGGGAGAGAGAATTTCATTGTGAGGAACAGGAACTAGGCCAGTATCTCTGGACCACAGAGGTCCTAAAGGGGGTAATGCACATGAACTCTGGGAAGGCAGGAAAGGGCAAGGTGACTAATGCTCTTAAATGCCAAACAGAGGGTTTTAGATTTGATTCTAAAGGTGGAGAACCCCTGGAGCCTCACGAGCAAGGCAGCGACATGGACAGAGCGATGCCTGAAGAAAATTGTCTTGGCAGCTGAGTGCAGAATGGCTTGGGGTTAGCAGAGATATGGAGCTGGGGACGAATTAGGAAGCTGGTGCAACAGTTCAAGTGAGAGGCATTCTTGTAATTAAACCAAACCCAAGAAGACAAAAGGAAATTGTAGCTAAATGAAAGGGAGTGCTCAAAGGTGTCCTTGGGGAGGCAAAGAAAGGAGTTTAAAGAGTGGGTTTCCAAAGAAAAAGGTGCCCAAAGGTAACAAGAAACATTATTTCATAGGATTTTTAGTCCTCACAGCTCACAACAGCCAGCATTTATATAATACTTACTATGTGCTGGCCAGTGTGCTAAGCACTTTACAGATATTATTCCCTTTGACACTCACAACAACCCTGCAAGGTGGGTGCTGCTATTACTCCCAATTTATTGTCAAAGAAACTAAGACGAAGAGGTTATGTTATTTGCCCAAGGTCACACAGCTAGTGAGTGTCTGAGGCCAGATTTGAACTCAAGTCTTCCTGACTCCAGGCCCAGTACCCTATGTACTGCGCCAGCCAGCTACCATGATAATCATGTATTACAGACCTCTTTGAAGAAACGTGTAGACTAGGGAACAATATCACTTGCTGAGGATAAAATGGGAGGAAAATTTCATGAAGAACTTAATGAATCCAGGTCAAATTCACATGTACTTTGATCCTTAGGGACTTCAAGGCAAAGGGGAAAAACAGGGAAGATAAATAGAAAAATATGGGAAAACAGGGTTCAAGAAGAAGGAATGTGAAAGGCTGAAGGGGCCCTCATACCTTTGTATCTGTGGAAGCCTGGGGTATGCTAGCCAGGGGCTATCTGCATCAGGAGTTTGACAAATCCAAGTTTGGATTCTGCCCCTGACATTTCCTGTCACTGTGTGACCCTGGGTAGTCATCCAGACTCAGTCTCCTCATCTAAAAATAAGGATGAGTGGCACCTGTCTCTCTGGGCCATTGTGAGGATCAAACAAGATGGTATATGCAAAATGTTCTACAAACCTTAAAATGGCCCATACATGCTAGTTTTTATGCTTATGTACATGGATTACTATTATGTATAAATTCTTTGAGAAAAGAACTGGAATGTGCTGAACATGATAAGCACCAAATACCACATAAAGAATGAAAGTGATTATATTCTAACAGACTCATAAAGAGCAGGCTTTACATTTCTCTCCCCATCTGTCCATTTGTCTGTCGGTCTGTCTGACACTTACCTACCTATGTGCCTATCTGTCTGACCGTCTATCCCTACCTAGTCATCTGACACAACCCATAGTGCTGTGTGTACATATATGTGTGCACACAGGTCTGTTCTAGGATATCTCTCTCCTATACAATTCAAATAACGTGAGGGAAGGGTCAGTTTCATGTTTGTCATTGTATGCCAACATGGGATACAAGCTCATGTACATTGGACACATACTCATACACATGTATATGAATTTCAGAATTTGTTACGAATGAATGAAAAGGCATTATTTCATGCTTATTGTGTGAGAGACACTGTGTACCATACATACACATATATGAGTGCTGTGTTTTTGAATATATGCATATGTGCAAAATATAATATACAAATATAATCTGTAACTAATATGACATGTGTGTTTGTAGATACATATGTAGATAGACAGATACACACATACATATATGTATATATAGATACAGAGATACACATACATGTATATGTAAACATTATCTATGTATTGTGTATATCTACACACATATGCATCTATATCTAGCTTCCTATAGAGAGAATACAAGGTCATGGTAGTGGGAGACTCTGGTAGATGAAATGATCTTGTAAAGCATTAAGTAAAAGATGGTTCTTCAGCTCAGCTTTGAAGGAAACCAGGGAATTTAAGAAGAAAGGGTGAGCAAAAAGCAAACTCCAGACATGAATGGCCAGCATAAAGGCCCAGGGATGGGAGGAGGCAAGACATGAGGCCCATCAAGGAGGCCAGTCTAGTTGGACTGTAGAGTATGGGAAGGAAAGTGACCTATAATCAGGTTTGAAAAGGAGGCTGTGGTCACCTTGAAAAGGATTGGAATGCCAAACAGAAGACCTCATTCTAACTAATCTACTCCTCCATATGTTTGTAGCTATATGTACAATGATTTCATCTGTATATCAGAATCACCATTTTGAAGATCTTTAAATTCATTAATTCCACATGTAAAATAGAATGTATAGCACATATATGTATGTGCATACATGTGCATATGTGTATGTGTTTAAGAGTAGCACCAGGGAGGGGAAGAGTACCAAGTTGACCTGGCCCACTAAAGTCTTCCTCATTTCCCTGGGAACTACAAACATCCTGGAGAGGCCCCTTTCTTGTTGTTCAGCTGTGTCCAACTCTTTGTGACCCCATTTGGGGTTTTCTTGGCAAAGATATTGGAGTGGTTTGCCATTTCCTTCTCCAGCTCATTTACAGATGAGGATATTGAGGCAAACAGGGTTAAGTGACTTGCCCAGGTTCACACAGTAGTGAATGTCTGAGGCTGGATTTGAACTTAGGTCTTCCTGACTCCATGCCTGGTGCTCTCTCCACTGTGCCGCCTAGCTGCTCTGGAGAGGGCCCTTACTACTTCTTCAATCACGTGATAGCATGGTCTCTTAGGTGGTATGTTATGGTGTCTTTTCCCCTTGATCCTTAGCCATTCCTATGGCATGAGGGAGCCCTTTGAATTTCTTTAGGTTTTATCCTCTCAGACTTTTCCATGCTTCCCCCTTCTAGGAACAGCTTCATCACAAGCTTCCAGAAACTAGCAACTATTATTTGAAAGTGTTTCCAAGCCCAAATGCTAACACGGGCATCACATTATCTTCCGCACATACTATTACCTTGCCCTTTCTACCCTTGAAGCCTTCCCTTATCCCCCCTGGAAGTAATAAACTTTCCCCTGGGACCTCATAGCTACTTTATCTTGTACCTCTACAATGCTTTGATTAAGTACTATTGTATACTATAATTATATATAATCTTAATAGAATCGCAAGGAGGGGCAGTGTGGTACAGAGAGGAGTGTTGACTTTGGAGTCAAAGGACCTGACTTCAGATATCAGCTTTTTCACTTAGAACTTGGGTGACCCTTCCTGAGCCTCAGTGTCCTCATCTCTATTGGACTTCATGACTCTAGAGACTCTAAATCTATGAGCTAAAGGGTTCTTGTATGTATTTGCCCTTGACATTTTTTTCCTCTCAGTTTTATAAATTCAGTTCGATTACAATTACCTAATGCCTATTTGACTCCAGTCCAATTTGATTTAGTAATGGCTGCATAAGCTTAATGCACTCCTCAAATGCTGGCCACCAGGAGACAGTTGGCAGCAAGGATCATGATGTAGGGGTGACCTGGTGGGCTTTCTCTTACTTGAAAAAGTTCTGTTCCAAAACTTCCATCTACAGTGTATGAAGATTCCTAAGATTCTGAGGTCAGATAGTCTAACTCTTTCATTTTGCTGAGGAGAAAGCTCAAGCCCAGAGAAGGGAAAGGAATTAGCCATGGGCACATAAGGAAGAAGTGAGTAGGGCTGGGACTGGAACCCAAGCCCTCTCAGCCCCAACCCACTCTTCTTATCGCACCATTCCCTTAGCATCCCTGCCTGCCACTCCTGGATACAACCAACTCCTCTCCTGAACAGGACCCACAGCATTCTCCAAAACCCTGGAATGTCCCAACACACACTGAAGGATCTGACCAAAAGAAAATAATTCCTCTAGAAGCCAATTAGAAAAAAATAACTCATTTGTATTTAGTTCTCTTTACCAATTGCAACTGTAATTGAACTGCATCTATAAAACTTGGGGAGGGAAACACAAAGAACAGGTGAGGTAGGTAATACAAGTATTGTTATCCTCATTTTACAGATTAGGAAACTGAGGCACAAAGGGGTCAGATGACTTGCCCAGGGTCACACAGCTAGTAAGTGTCAAACTCACATTTTCTGAATCTCAGAGCAGAGTTCTTGGCCCTAGACTACAAAAATGATTTAAATAGTTCTCAGTATGTCACTGAATTAGAACTGAAGATTGCAAGCATCTGGAAGGCAAGAACTGTCATTTTCCCCTTTTGTCTCTCCACGAGGCAGCAAGGTGTTCTATAACAAGCCAGCACTAAACTTTTTTTTTTTAACTTCTGTTCATGTGATTGCCTAAATATCTGTATTCTTTTATGTTATTAAAGAAAAAAATCCCTGAGATTACAACATCCTTAGACCACATTTCTAATATTCTAAGTTAACTGGCTAAGCAAGAGTGCCCTGGGGACAAGGTTCAAAAGAACAAGACATGGGGATAATTATGTACTTATCAGTGCCTAAACAGAGAGAGTGATAAAGTTCCTGTTTGCAATATCAACGTTCCTTTGGCTTCATGGTCAAGTTCAGCTCCAGCCCTCACTTTCATCGTCCCACGTGGTGCTGTTCAGCAACATCAGGACTGCAATGAATTTGACAAGGAGCTAGGAGAAAATGGCTCATTGAAAGTCGACTGCAGTGGCTGATACTGTTCAGAATGTGCTAGTGTTCTGTGCTCCTGAGATTAACGCCTCCCTGCACAGTTCCGTCTTATTTATGGACTGACCACCTCCTAAGGCTGCTCATGCAGAGAGGAAGCCTAAGCCTTTATGATCAGAAGCATTCCATATTTTAAAGAGATACACAAATAATGGTAACATTTATCCCTAGGATTTTCTCTTAAGAGTCAGTTTCCTTCCACTACTGTAGAGTCAATTCAAGAGAATGAAACTGACCATTTACACTTATCTTTCTAGATCGGGTGTTCTTATCTTGGTATCAGTGATTTTTTTTAGTATTCTGATAAAATTGGTCTCCTTTGTAATTCTGTGTATTTCATTTTGTGCATTTAACAGGCAAAAGAGTATGACAAAAATGGTTACAAGCCCCGATTCTAGACCATGACTCATTCAAGACACATCTCCAATCCCACCTTCTAGAAGGGGCCATTCTGGCTCCCCCCTCACTGTTAGTTTTTTCTCTCTATGATTACCTTCCATTTATTCCATATCTGTTTCGTTTGAACATAATTATTTATGTCTTATCTCCCGCATTAGAATGTGAACTCCAGGCAAAAAATAGTCCCTGTCCTCAAGGTGTAATTAGAGCTGATTAATATTTAATTATTTCTTCTGCCTTTAATTGGAGAGGCATCAATGTGAAGTGGGAAACATAGGATCTCGATTTGGAAGATTTGGGTTTTGGCTCTGACTCTGTCATGGGCTTTGTGACTGGACAGATCGTTTCACCTCTCTAGGGCTGTTTTCCCATCTGTAAAAACAAGGAGGTTGGACTGGATAACCTCTTTTATTTCAAGGACCACTTTGGCAGTATGACAAAACCTATGGACCTCTCCTCAGAATAATATTTTTAAATGAATGAAATGCATGGGATAAGAAAGGAAACCAGTTATATTGAAATATAGTCATCAAAATTCTATATTTTAAATGTTTTCAGATCTCAGGTTAAGAACTCATTGGCTAATTGGTTATAATCTTTCTTTACAACTTGACTAATGTTTAGTGTGAGGTGTTTGTAGAGCCTATATTGGATTGCATGCTGCCATGGGGTGAAGAGGGGAGGAAATGGAGGGGAAGAAAATTTGGAACTCAAGGGATTGTGGAACTGAATTTTGTAAACTAAAAGTAAATAATTGCATTTTTTTTTAAGAACCCATTGGCTGGGCTGTCTTTAAGTTCTCTTAAATTCCTTAATCATAAGCATTCCAGTGACTTCCAAGCATAAGTGAAACAACCCACTGACCACTACAATGACTTCTTCCTCATTGCTTAATTGGTCATTGAAATCAGGTTTGAGAGCATCATACTATAGCTCTAATTATTTCACTTTGGATTCAATTTCTACTACTCTAGCATGGATTGGTTCAGTCAAAAAGCAGTCATTGGGAACCTCCTGTATACAGAGCACTATTGGAATCTGTGAAAGAAAGAGAAGACACCTTTTTTGCTTGCAAAGAGCTTGCAATGTAGATGGGACCCCAGAATAATAGGAATTCATAAAGATAGTGATGAAAGTACTGGAGAGAAAAGCAAGAACAAGGTTGGAGGTAGCATTTATGATGGTATTTTAATCTGATTGCCTTACCTTGCTCGGATAGGCTGTGATCCAAGTCTGGGTCCCAGTGCATTTCCATTGCCAGGGGAGTTCTTCCTGGCTAATGCTGGTGATATGGAAGTTGTTCGTTGAGGCACCTGGAAGAAAATCAGAATGTCTCCAGATGTTGAGGAGGGATAATTGCAAACAAATCTCCCTAGTCCACATTCTACTCCTTTCCAAGATATAATATATTTTTATCTACATCCACATCGCTCTCTCTCTCTCTGTCTCTCTCTCTCTCTCTGTCTCTCTCTCTCTCTCTCTGTCTCTCTCTCTCTGTCTCTCTCTGTCTCTGTCTCTCTCTGTCTCTCTCTGTCTCTCTCTGTCTCTCTCTCTCTCTCTCTCTCTCTCTCTCTCTCTCTCTCTCTCTCT
>NW_027185759.1:31836732-31839297 GCF_028583685.1 Petaurus breviceps papuanus
CTCTCTCTCTCTCTCTCTCTCTCTCTCTCTCTCTCTCTCTCTCTCTCCCTCTCTCTCTCTCTCCACATCCATTAAGCTATCAATATATGCAAATCTATATAGATGCAGATATAGATAGCTATATGTTTATAGATGGAGCTATGATATAGAACTATATATAGATATATCAATATCTATAGAAATAAATACTTACATATCCATATCTATATAGGTGTAGATACAGATATGTAGACATCTATCTATAGAGACATATGAAGATGTAGATAAATGACAAATATCTATATATAAACATAAATGTCCTCCCTAAATTTTTAAAGAATATTTAATATAGGGCAGAGTTATCCTCCTTCCCATTGTCCAACATCCAATTCCTTGAGTGAAATCTAAAAATAATCCACTTTTTAGGGGAATCGATCTAAATTTGGGAAACAGAGAGACAGAGACAGACAGAGACAGACAGAGAAATGAAAACGGTCTGAATCATTGTGCACTAGACTGAGAATGTGTAAATTCGATTTAATCCTAGTACTGGCAAGAATGGGTAAACATGCTGACAGAATGGGTGCTCATTTCGCTGATCTTGCTGTGATAGCTTGGTGGGGGGGAGTGGCACAAAGAGACAAGGAGGAGCAGGGCCTCAGCAGAGGGTCAAGGAAGCAGAGAAAGAAAGGTGTGCAGAATAAAGTGAAGCCCATTTCTGTCTGTCCCCACAGCTTATGGGTAAATAAGAGACCAATGAGAATGAGGGAAGAAACTTGGTCCTGTTCCGCATGTCTGGGAGCCCTGTTGCCTGGGGAGCCACTGAGCCAACTGCAAAACCACCTTCCTGACATCACTTGTGCATTTTGGGCATTTTCCACTTCTGATTGAGTTTGTAAGCACAATTTTTTAAAAACCTGTTTTAGTTTGAAAAGGCCAGTTGGTATTGGAATAAGGAGTGTGATAAAAAAGAGCATTCATATGGAAGAATAAAGGGGAATATCTTTAATTAAAAAACCATGCAGAGTATCACTATCGTGGTGCTGGTAGAAAAGCCATCATTGTTTTACCTGGGAAGGGTCAGAGGGTAGATGTAGGTACACCTCAATTTATGGAATGGATGTTTTTCTAAATATTCTGGGGCAAAAAAACCCTTTTAAATGAATGAAAAAAGTTTGCTATTCGAAGAAAGCCTAGGATATACTTTTGTAAAGAGGATTTGTTGAATGAATCATCATCTATGATTGTTTTTTTAAGTTGAGATCTGCCTATAGCTACTTTTCTTAAAGTGAGGTGCACCAGTTTTAAAAGTAGGTATCAGAGATCTGAATCAGAGTCTCTAATGACATGTTTCCTCTCTCTCTTTCTCCTTTTCCATCCTTCCTTTGCTTCCTTCTCTCCTTTCTTCCTTTCCTTTTCTTCTTTTTACTTTCTTTCCTTTCCTTCTTCCTTCCATCTATTCCTTCCTTTCCCCTCCTTCTGTCCCTTCCTTACTTTCTTCCCTCCTTTTCCTTTCTCTTTCCTTCCTTTTCCTTTCCTTCTGTTCCTTCCTTCTCCCAGACATGTCTGTACCTTTCTTGGTGTAGAGAGACCTAGTAAGGAATTTCCTCTACTAATGCATTTTCTATAGTCTTAGTTGCCTCTGACCGACTCTGTGAATGTGCACTAGCTGCTCCCCACGTCTGAACCTCTCTCTCTCCTCACTTCATCTCTTGACTTTCTTCAAACCTCAGCTAAAATCCCACCTTCTGCAAGAAGCCTTCCTTGGGTCCCCTTGATGCTAGTGCCTTCCCTCTGATAGTACTTCCAAGTTAGCCTTTATATGTCTTGTTGTTTGCACATTGTCTTCCTCCTTAGACTGTGAGACCCTTGAGGGCAGGGGCTGTTTTTACCTTTCTTTGCATCCCTAGTGCTTAGCACAGCAGTTGGTGCAGAATAGGCTTTAATACGTGCTTGTTGGCATGACTTGGGGGGAAGTAAGTTGCCCAGGCATATGGTAGCCAGTATATGTCAGAGTCAGGATTTGAACCTGGGTCTTCTGGGCTCTAATGTTAGCTTTTAATCTATTTTGCCTTGCTCTTTCTGATTTATACCACCACTGACTTGTGGCCACCAAGGCTGTTTCTCTGCCTAGTCCCCCCACATTTTCACTTTATGCCATATCTCTCCTGGTTGGCTTCTCTGTTCTCTAAGTAAACCAAAAGAAACACTCCTCTCCATGTCTACTCTTAGCAGCTTCTTTAGTGGAGACTGATAGGGGTCATTGGGAGGATCAAGAAAATGATGCAATCACTGACCTAAGATAAGTTTACAATGGAGTAACGTGAGTCTTGTTCTCTGTGAGGAATTCATGGTTTACGCACCACATAAAAACAAGTGCTTGTTACAAGTATTTCTGGACTTGGACTCAGAAAGACCTGGGTTTATCTCTCACCTCATATTAGGTGCATGACTCTGGGAAAGACCCTTAACCTCTCTGTACCCATTTCCTCAGAAAAACTGATGGCCTCAAAGGTCGCTTCTAGCCTATAATCTATGATTTTGCAAACCAAATATTCAGATGAAAGCTTGGTTCTAACATTTTTT
>NW_027185759.1:31839697-31899152 GCF_028583685.1 Petaurus breviceps papuanus
AGAGAGAGAGAGAGAGAGAGAGAGAGAGAGAGAACAAACGCTAGGGTGAGGTGTTTAGACCTGTGATTTCACAGGTATAATGGAACACCCATTGTGGAAACTTCCTCTACCATATGTATTGGCAATAGTAACTGGTGTGTAACTTTTGTCTTAGACAAAAGCTGCCAGATTAATTAACTTACTTGCCTGTAGTTGCACAGCTTATTTGTATCAGAGGCAGGATTCTTGACTCTGAGGCTGATGCTTTAGTCACTATAAAACACTGTCTCATGTCAAGAGGCATTAGATATGTTCATTTACAAAGTATTTTGTAGCCCTTCACAGTTTTTCTGTGGTTGTTTTTCAGACTCCTCCTCTTTTCCCTTCTCTGAGATATTTCCTAAGCAATGGTAAAGATGACTGTTTTAGGCATTCATCACATGTGGTTATTGTATCAGAACCAAATGCTCCCATGTTGGCCAAACTTGACCTCAAATTGGTTCCCAAGATGTTCAAAAGAGAATCAGACAAAGTTGGTTGACACACTGTCTCTAAGAAGGCTGGACAAAGCAGGATGATGGTATCCTCAGAAACATCTGGGTGTTTGCCTTTCCACTGATAAAAGATGTAGATGACTGAGTGAATGTGACACTTCATTTGGGTGCTCTTATGTCATGTAAAACACAGACTTAGTTGACAATCAAGAAGTTCATTATTTAAAGTCTTATGTGAAAGTGTATGCAATGGTTTGGAGAATCAGAGGCTTGGGCTCCTAAGCCTGGACAGGTGTGTGCCCATAAGTCACTCAAACTCTCTGTGCCTCAGACAGGAAACAGCCTACCTTATAGGCTTGTGTAAAGGAACAATGAGGAATATGAATGATGAAGGACATTTTGTAATAGTTAAATTTCTTGTCAATATAACTCCAAGGCTAGCTCTTTTAAATTTTGGACATTAGTAGAAGTAATCTAAAAAGAAACATAAATTAAGCAAAAAAAAATAAATAAATAATGAAACCCAAAACCCAAACACCTGAGTGGTGTTACCTTTGGTGGAATGTCTTCCTCCTGCCGTAACCAAGAGCTTCGGTCAAACTTTTCAATGCGAGGGGGGAGAGGAGGGTTTTCAGAGGTGGGATCCGAGTTCTGCCGTGGCATCTCAGCACGGTGAGACGTCACCGTCAGAGCCTCCTGGAACCCTGCTATCCCCTTTGTGGGCTGCTCATGCACTGACTGAGAGGCAGAGAGGGAGGGTCCTTGGGATTTCACCGTTACCAGATGTGGAATCTAAGCATTAAGCCAAAATGAGAGCATCAGTATTAGGAGGGGAAAAAGAATCAGCTAGGTGTTGAAACTAAAGGGGAAAAAATCTGGTGTATGGATTGAATTATATGGATCCCTTCTATTTATGTTTTTTCATTCGTAAAAGTTCACAAGCCAAGATTTAGAAGTATGTGTAAGTGCTCAATGGGGCAAATGTGTTTTATGCACATACATGTTGTGCACGTGTGTGTGTTCAATCATGTAGCTGTCTTCATCCTTGAATTACTGATAGGTAAAGTGAGGTACAGAGAGGTTAAATAGGTTGTCCATTACTGCTAAGAAGTCACTAAAGGAAAAAAAATTAAAAAGCCAAAATATATACTAGGGTTTCAATACACAGCTAATATCTATAATACTTTGTGTCTCCTAGCAACTGACTTGCATCCTTCTGTATTGAGGATTTCAGATTCTGATTGGATGCTGTGCTTTTCAAGAGGCATGGAAACTGAAAGAGGTCATAGGCACATCTCAGGATAGCCACTAAGGACCAAGGAAGCTTTTGGCACCAGTAGGCTGAATCTGACCTTCAGTCTGGAAATCTGAGACCTAAGTTAAGTTCATTTGCTGAACACTTTGAGATGTCATTCAACCCAATCAGAAAATAAATTTCAAAGAGTGCCACTGGGCAGAGTAAAGTCTCAATCAGTGTATTAATCCTTCAATGAATAATTCCAAAAGACATCTCAAGTAACAAAACAAATTGCTCCTCCTGCCAAACACACCCCAACATACCAACTCATCTTTAAACAAAGGGAGAAAGCTTCTCTGCCCACTACAATTTTTGAAAAACGAGCATCTCTAACATCTTTCAAAAATGCTAATCCTCTTGAAGTGGTCATATTTGGGAAGATATTCTTAAAAATTCCTTTTTATTGTGGACCTAATCAAACCTTTCAATATACAAAGAACAAAAAGTTTCTTGTTTGTAAAGCTGCGAACTTGTTTTACTCAGTTTATTTTTTAAAATGTCTATTAAATTTAATGAGATAGTAGCAGAGTTGCCCTGTTTGTCCCTTGTTCCTTATGAAATGTCTTTGTTTTCTTCTCCATGTGCTTAAATGTTTTATCGATGTGTCCCACCTATTTTTATCACTAGCAGAACAATTGCCAAGGAATCTGCTTCTTTTAAGTAGAACTGTGATATTATGGAGGTAAAATTAGGGGTAAGAAGGAGAAGCTCTGGCCTGAGCCCCCAATACAGCACAATCTTAGTATAAGTAGATGATGGGAGACAGTCAAAAGAAATCACAAGAAAGTGATCTTATGCACTGATTTTATAAAAGCCTCGTCCTCATTAATTACAAGAGAATGTATTTCCTTCCAATCCCCCATTTAATATGAGAACCTACTCCAGAGACGACCTCAAGAGAGAAGGGTTATTTGCTTTTACTAGACTTGTGATTTCATTCACTCTGGTGAGAAGTTTCTACTCCCAATGAAGACTAGTATCTATAGTCTTAGAGAATTTCCTGGGGCCCTGAGAAGTGGGAACTTGCCCTGCGTCATGCAATTTGGGAGGATCTCAACCCAAGTTCCCTTGACTAGGAGACCAACTTTGTTCATGACTTTGCACTACTTCTTAAAGGAGGAGTTAATGAAATTTAAACCCCCAAAACCTGCCATATTAAATAGCACCCAATTTCCATGAAAAAACTCTAGCCAAGTCAGTGAGATGCTCATTGACCAGCACTCTTCTTCAAAGTATTTGGTGGAAATTTTTATCTATTTGAGGGTATCTGGAAGAAATCTAACACATTTGTGTGAGAATAGTGTTATTTCTTTTATTTTTTCTTCAAAGTTTTATTTTAAGAAGTTTATGGTTAAAAATCATAAAGTCTCCCTGGAAAGCAGCTCTTGTCATTTCTTGTACCACAACTAAGAAAGAATGAAGAACACAGGGGACCCAACCATCCTGATTTTGTCTCCCTGTTTATGTTGCCTTGCCAGTGCTCCAGAATACAGATAGTGAGAGCAAGAGGCAATTTGAGAAAATATCAAGGGCAGAGCCCTTACTTTACAGATGAGAGAAATCAGGTAAAGCAAGGCTCAAATGGCTCACCCAATTCTATTCAGGTAGAGAGTAGCAGAGCTATGGTTCTTTGGACTCCACATTTAAAGATAATATATGTTGCCATATGGGAACAATTCATCATAGTCAGATGTCTTTATTATTTGATAAGAGCCAAAGCCAATACTGTCCCCGAGAGGAATGACATTGCTCTGGGCACTAGAGGGGACCTCTCTCCTTCCTTATTTAAACTGAACACACCCAGGGAGGGGATCCACCCCAACTCTTCCTCATCTTCAAGTGCCCACGCATAGCTTAACCCTAGCACTGGCAGCCAGCCACAAATCCCATCTTCCTTATGGTTTACTCAAGACGTTTTTGGGGTGTGGATTATGTGACCAGCCATGATTTGAGTGGTGGTAATCAGTGAACTGATATCACTGTTAGCTATCTTTAAGGTGTCTTACAATGGGGGGAACAGAGAGAGGATCAGCATAGGAGTAAGGAAGAGTTGGTGTCTAGCATGATTTCTGTAGCTATTGACTGGCTAACTCTAGACAATTTACTTCAACTCTCTGTACCCCTGAAGAAACTCTCTGTAGAGTATAGGTTGCAGATCTGCATTGGTGGAGGGAGTTTCCACAATGGAAGGTCTCTGTGCCGGCGAAATTACAGGTTAAGACCACAAATGGATATACAATACAAACATAGACACACACAATACATACAAGTAATCAGGTTCTAATGATCTTTTTGTCCTGAGATCTGTCAGAGGTTCCGGGGTGGATGAATGTTGGAAGAGAAGGAATATTGGATTCGTAGCAAGAAGACCTGGGTTCAAATTACAGCTCTGCTAAAAGTAATCTCTCTGGGCCTCCCTTTCTCCATCTGTAGAATGGGTGTGAGGTGGTTTGGGTCTAGGTGATCTCCAGGGTCATATCCAGGAGCTTTCATACCTGGGCATCCACTGGTCTAAGCATGGGTGGTGTCCGAGCAGGCTGCACCCCACTAATACTAAAAGACTCCGATCGAGGAGGCAGATTGGGGTCAGATATCCGGTTAGCAACCTTGTGTGGCATGGCAGGGGAGCTCTGTCGGTTGAGTCTAGAACGTTCTTCCACCTATGAGGAATCAAAAGAGACAGTGGGTACCCCTTGATTTTTCATGTATACTGTATCACTTGCACAGCCATTTGAGGGTCTTTGAGATCAAGCCCATTTAGAAGGTGCCAGATCTCCATACCCAATTAGCTTCAAAAGACTAAAAATAGTCTTCTGCATCTGGACACATGTCCACAGGACAGATGCCGCCATCTTACCTGGGCCTCCCCGATCCTCATGGTACAGTGGAAGGAGGGATAAATAAGAGAGCCAGGGTATCTGAGTTCAAATCCCAGCTCTATGACTTACTGTGTAGACTTGAGTGAGTCACTTCAAGTCTTTGGGACAAAGTTCCTAATCAGAAAAATTAGATGGCTGAACTCAAAGATTCCAAAGGTCCCTTCCAGCTCCCATATCCATCCAGGATATGATTTTATGTGAAGAATGATTGATTATGAAGGTCCAGCTAGTCTCATCTATTTTTTCATCAGAAATCTGTGAAAGTGACTGTATTCAGCACCCAGAATGCATTGCCTCATTATGTATATGTCCTGGCACCCCTGGCTTCCTTCACTCATGCGTCACCTCTTATTGGAAATCTTTCCTGAACTCCTTAGGGGTTAGTATTCTCTTTCTCCTGTTCTTTTGTTGGCCTGTTTTACATCCATCTATGTGATTACCAATCACATTCACTCTCTGTATGACCACCAACTTACTCTTTACCAACCAGAAGGGATTGGAATCACTACAGAGGGCCAAGTGCACAGTGGAGCTCCCTGGGGACAGGGATGGCTTCATTTTTGTCTTTGTATGCCCAGAGCCTGGCATGGTGACTTACAAATAGTAGGTGATTAATGAATGCTTATTGATTGACATGGAAGCACTATGGCACCAATGACAGACATTTGGCTTAGTGAAACTTGGCTGTTAGTACCTGCCCTTCACACACTAATCCCATAAAAATCAGTTCTTAAGGAAAATGTAAAGGGAGGGCCAGAATGCACAGTATAAGACAAGATTAGAGGGAGCTTGAATGACATTCTTCTTCAAGAAAGAAAAGCCTGGGACTTAGACTCCAACTCTGGTCATTCAGCATATTTTCAGGGTCTACTTATCCGTCTTCCAACTATACCTAGCAGTGGCTGTCCATTTCCTAAATCTTTCAATATTAGCCTTCACCCCACATTGCTAAGTCAATATTTTTTGCGTGCATTTAAAAAAAAACTGCCTAACATTTAATGCACATTGAGATAACAGCAATTTTCATGTTTTTCTAATTATTTTTAAGGCAACATAAGCTCAATACTCTATTTATGTAGACATGTGTCACTTGCAGTAGAAGCCTATGGGCTTCTTGGGGGCAGGGATCAATCATTTCTGTCTTTGTTTCCACAGAGCCTGGCACATAGGGGGCACTTAGTAAATGTTGGCTGCTTGGATTTCCAGTTTGTTCTCCTGGTAGATGAGAATTAAACATTCAGATAGTCTATTTTTTTTCATAATCGTCACTTGGGAGACAAGCTGCTTCTCTATAGAAATCATCACCTTGTCTTTGATATTTGATACCTATGTGTGAGTTGTCATTATTTTAAAGCATGTTAATAAGCCACAACAGTAGTTCTTAAACTTTTTTTTTTTGCTCGTGTTGCTGTTATTGAATAGTTTCGGTTGTGTCCAACTCTTTTTGACCCCATTTTGGGTCTTCTTGGTAGAGATACTGGAGTGATTTGTCATTTCCTTCTCCAGCTCATTTTTACAGATGAGGAAAATGAGACAAATAGGGTTAAGTGACTAGCCCAGGGTCACATAGCTAGTAAGTGTCTGAGGCAGGATTTGAACTCATGAAGATGAATGTTTCTGGTTCCAAGCCCAAAGCTCTATCCACTGTGCCACCTAGATGCTCCCCCACTCCCGCTTTTGCTCATGGCACAGTATTATTCTTTGTTGTCAGGAAATGCAGGTTACTATTAGACTCACACTAGTGCATTGGGGTTGCAAGAGTACATTCTATATAGCTCATGGCATACCTACATGAACCCTGTGGTGTTATGGCACATTTTTTGAAAACCCCAATGCAAGATACTCTATGGAAAAGGAAACTGTTCTTTGAAGTTTAACTTGGGAAAGAGGGGGTAGTAATTTAAACCTCCCTCTCTTCAGACCCTCATGGCTGTGCAAGGTATATACAGTATATACATTCTATAAGTACAAGGTATGTGCAGAACATTTGTCATAATAGCCCATTTCCCCTAGAAGTGCACCACATATCCAAACATGACTAATGGAAACAGGCTATGGTTTTAAACCAGAATGCTTTCTCTACCCTTTTCTTGCAGCAGGTTACAAAGCAAAGAACCATTGGCTATTACATGGATCACCACAACAAGGCTAGGTTCAGGATAAGAAATAAAGGTGAGAACATCTTGCAAAGGCAGCAGCAAATAAAGCAAGACCCAACCATGCACAATATGACTTCTCCAAATACTATATGTATACCTGTATTTTTATAAGACCAATGTATCCAACTAAGCTGTAAGTTGCAATTATGACAGCCGGGGTAAGTGGAATTTTGGGGGAGAGGGTCCTGAGAAAGAATTCACTGTGAGGGGAACAATCTTGGGATATTACCTCCTGGCCAGGGCAGGAGAAGGCATATTTCTAGGATACCCCAAAACACTACTGTTGAGGCCATTGCCAGGGGAGATTGGAGAGGCAGTTATGCAGTGCACATGGCAGGGAGGGTGTCACAGGGTAGAGCTAGAGGATTGCAGGGGAAGGAAAGCTTATACCTGGATCTTCTACAGTTACAGTTTTAGTATCCAGAATACTTGAACCACTGAGATCCTAGCTATTTTCTTAAATCCAGATAAACCTTTAGCTTAGTCACATAATTGTCTTGTACTTGAAAATACATGTATGGAAGTTTAGAAAGCACTCTAAGAGAAAGAAAAGTCAGTGGAAGAAAAGTTTGCCCCAGAAGAGTCCATTTTATGAAAAGCAGAGTTGCAGAGAATACCACTAGCAAATCTCCTCAATGTTATGTCAGCAAGGGAACTGTCCTTACCTCTGACAGAACCACAACATGCTAAAGCTTTTGTTAGAAAGGAATGAATGAAGTAAAGAGGGAGGATGTGGCACTGATGTCGACTTGGGTGGAAAGTTAATTAGAACCATTAAAAATAGAGTTCTGGTTTGGAATTAAAAAAGATTCAGATACATGAATGAAATCCTCTTTTGTCTTCCACCAGATGATTTAGCAGCCTAGACTTCCTTAATAAATGGTGTGTTTCTATTTGTACCATCCTGAAATTCACATAAAGGTTCCATCACCTCTGGGCCCTGTGCTTCACAACGTCCAGTCCTTAGATGCTGCGTTCTGAAGATTTCTTGTCTGGCCATGTTATGGGGAGGCAGTATGGAATGGTGGAAAGAGGACTACATTTAGTGTTTAGAGGACCTGAGTTCAAATCTTACCTTGGCCACTTACTGTCTCTGTGTGACTTCAAACAAGTCACTTTAATTTCCTCATCCATAAAACAAAGGGGTGGAGGTACACGGTCTCTAAATTTTCTTCTAGCTCTAAATCTGTGCGCATTCCTTGAAGCCAATGACCTGAAGTAGTAACAAGCATTAAATTTGACTGCTGGACAGAGATGGTACAAAGTAGCCAGGGAATGCGGAAGAAGTGTCATTGAAAACTTGATCCTGATGAATTAAGGGAAAATAATACCACCTCAAGTGTTACTTGACTAATGCAATTTTGTTCAGGCCTAGATAAAGAAATCAAGAGCCACACAAGTGGTGCCTTTTCTAATAACAAAATCTCCCAGGTAGCTTAATGAGACAATCAGGTCCTCTGGCTAAACTGGTGATATCACCACTGGGCAGAGGCTTATCCTCTCAGATCACCAAAGATCACTCCATTCATCTCAGAGGAAAAAAGAAAGATGAATATGGAAAGAGAGAAGGTAGAAATTTTTCTTCAAAATGAGGCGGTGTATGAATAGAAACTGGGATATCATCAGGCTTATTCCTATCTGCCTCCAAGGAGTTTGAAACAAGTCTTCCTATGATCCAAGCCAACTACTTGCTGCCAAAGGATAGGGAAAAACTGAAAAAATAAAAAGGAGGTTCTTTCAGCTAGTATTAGAGGCAGCCTGAGCAAGGGCCAGTCCACAATGTTCTCTCCATTATACGGGACAGCTTCAGTGAAGGGGAGAAAGCTCTTTTAGATGAATGGAAAAGTGAAAAAGAGATTAAGAACTGATTTATTTCCATTTGAAAACCAGTTTTTCTTTGCATCACATGACTTCTAACAGGAAATATAACAAAACCTATCTGGGGAGCTTTTGATCAGCTCTGAAGGGGCAAGGTCTATGCCCATGATAAGGCAAAAGCATGGAACACAGCAGGGTAGGGAACAGTAACTCCAGTGGTGATGGCAAAAACTACCAGAATCCAACTCAAGCTTAAGTCAAATTGTTGCTTAATTTTTTCTTTCTTCTTCTAACACACCACTTTCAAAACAGCTGTTCAGCTCTGGGGCTGGAAGGCAATATTGGTGGCTGAGAATAGCTCTGAGCCTTCTCAAGATGCTCTGACCCAGGGCTCACTTACCACATAATGGCATGAGTCACATCCTGTCTTTTGGCAAAACCAGCTCAGGAGATGATTACAGAGGAAGGCTGTGCACTCTAATCCCCTGAAAGGGCTTCAAAAACAATAGACTCTTTATCAGTTTGGGACAATTCAAATGTAAATTCACTTGAAAACAGGGATTTGAACCAAAAGATTTCTCAAAGCCTAGTCCAAACTAGTGGTCCTATGAGTATGAACCAGGAATGAGGTAAAGGGGAAGGAGCTGGGTGGGAAGGAACAGACTCAAAGGATAGACCAAAGACTGGGAAAGGACCGATAAGGGCTTAACATTAGACTCCAAAGGGCTGGTGGGAAATACAGAGACATCTTGGAGAAGATCTGGTGACTGCTTGCCAAACCACATAGATGTGCCAGATGATGGGCACAAATCACAAAGAAGGAACACGATGGAGTGTAAAAAAATACATAAAATATAATCTCACTCAACTCTCCTGCATGCCAAGCATTCTGCTGCTCCCCAGAGAAGGAGGATGTGCTGCCAAGACGGGGGATATGAAATGGGCTCAGAAGGAGCAGGAGAGAGCCTTAAGTCATTGCTTAAGGTGACAGCTGAGAAGGCAGAATTACCCATCCAGCTGTGGCTCCCTTTCAATGGGCAAGACCAACATCTGACCTCGACAAATATGAAAGTGTGCCACGATGGAAAGAGCCCTAATTCTTGAATTAGAGGACCTGGGTTCAAATCCTGCCTTGGAAGTTTTGGGCAGCCAGGTGGTGCCATAGATAGAGCAGCTAGGTGACACCATAGTGGATACAGCGTTGGATCTGGAGTCCAGAAGACTCCTCTTTGTGAGTTCAATTCTGACCTCAGACACTTACTAGCTGTGTGACCCTGGGCAAGTCACTTAACCCTGTTTTCCTCATCTGTAAAATAAGCTGGAGAAGGAAATGGCAAACCATTTCAGTACCTCTGCCAAGAAATTTCCAAACAGGGTCACAAAGAGTCTGAAATAACTGAACAAGGAACCCATGTGACTTTTGGTGAGTCTGTTGATCTCACTGGGCCTCAGTTTCCTCATCTGTAAAAGGAAGGAGTTGAACTGAAGGATCTATGAAGTCCTTTTCACCTTGAGACCTATGGTCCTATGACTTCCATCATGGTTCAGAAATAGTGGTACCTCCAGCTGGTTGGTCTGACCAGAGACAATGGAATTGAAAAAGAACCAGGCTTTTGTTTTCCCCTAACTACCTTTTATATAGGGATCTACTTCTCTTTGTGTCTCATCAGACTGGGCCAGCAAAATCAAAGTGGCTCCTGGGTCAGAAATGTCATTAAGTAAACTGAGTCAAGAAAACAGCATACAGGTGAACCTGAATTTACAAAGTTCCTTAGAAATCAATGGCCATTTAGGAACCACAGTCCCAACCACAGGACCACAGAAATGTCCTTTCCCTTCCATCTGCTACCAAAGTGCCTGGTACATAATATGTGCTTGAAAAAGGGTTGTTGATTGACCGATTGAGTTGGGATTTCTCTTCTTTTCTCTCTTGTAGTTACAGACACCATTAGCATCCAGCGTACTTAGTTCCTGACTCTTTCTTCATTCCAGTTCAGGGCAGGCATGATAGTGGTTGCACATAAGAAAAGAAACTAAATCCTTATGGGTACTATGGGACAATGTATGAAGCTGGGAAGAGTATGAGCTGGAATTAGAGCATCTGAATTTAGATTTTACTTCTGAGGTTTCTTTATTACCTATGGCACCTGGGGCAAGACACTGAATCTCCAGGAACCTTAGTTCTCTTATGTGTAAAATAACAAGAGTTAGATTACATAGTCTTTGAGGTTCCTGACTCTAGACCTATAATCCTATTTCCCATAGAATCTGAGAAAGAGTAGTTAGGGGGTGAGGGGAGGGAAGAAGACAAAGGAGGGGAGGGAGAGAGAGAGGAAGGAGGAAGAGGAAGAAGGAAGAGGAAGAAGAAGAAGAAGAAGAAGAAGAAGAAGAAGAAGAAGAAGAAGAAGAAGAAGAAGAAGAAGAAGAAGAAGAAGAAGAAGAAGAAAAAGAAGAAGAAGAAGAGGAGGACGAGGAGGAAGAGGAGGAGGAGGAGGAGAGAGAGAGAGAGAAAAGAGGAGAAAAGAAAGAAGAGAGAAAAGAAGAGAAGAGAAAGAAGGGAGAAGAGGAGAGTGAGAGAAGGATTGTAGGTGATGGGGGAAAGTAGAGCTTTTAAAAATAATTTCCTGGCTCTATGGTTTCTTGTGACAAAACAAAGAAAAATATTTAGAAAGGCTCAAAAGAATGACATACTTGGTTTAGACTGTTTTTTTTGTCACTTTGGTGTACCATCAAGGTGCCAAAATCCTCCCTTAATTTCTTTTATGAGGATACCAAAGGATACCATGGTTATTCCTTGCTCTCTTCACAAACACTCACAGGTCAGAGATCTAGAGTTGTAAAACACCTTCAAGGTTATCTGGTCTCACCACCCGACTTTGCATGAGGAAACTGAGTCTCATAGAAGTAAAAAAAGAGCCTGCCCAAGGCCATGTGGGTAGGAACAAGTAGACAATTCAATCTAGGCAGCGACATATTGAGAAGTTCAGAGGCAAAGCCAAGAATGTAGAGAAATGAGCAGTGTCCTCTTGCTCACGAAGGCTGAAGTAAGGGAGTCAAAATTTGAACTCAGGTCCCTAACTCCAAAGCCAGCATTTTTCCCACTGTATTATCCTGTGTGCCCAGTTAACAACTTGTCATTTTCCCCTTATGTATGTCTTTGAGGATACCTTTTATACTATTCCTTTGTAACTTAATTTCTATAACATATGAAGATTAGTCATGGTGTCTTTCCATTGTCTTTTGGATGCCCATTTCAAGAGGCTTTGAGGGAAACCCTGGGAACCTAACCCTTATGACAAAAGTTGTTTCTATTGGAAATAACTTTTAATTTAGGAACACTTGTGAAGTAAATTTCAAAATAATCCAGGAGCTGTTGGGAGGTGGACTAGAGGGCTACTTTGGTACCTTCCAGCTCTAGACCTATGATCCTATGATGTGGCAGTACCATAAGTTGAGAAATTCATTAATATTTGTGAAAAGTTGAGGATTGAGCAAAAGTTGAGCAAGCAAATGGCACTATCATTTCTGATTTTACAAAATAAAGAGATCCAAGGGCACCCATCATGGGGCTTGGCTGATGAGGAAACAGACGAGTTGGTCAAAGGAAGTAATTAAAGGAAACAAAATTATATGGGAAAGAACAATGTAAGACAAAATTGGAAAGAAAATATGACTATGAAGACTAGAGAAAGAGTGGGAGGAAAAGTAGATTGACTCTGCAAACATGGATCCAAATTGGTCATCCACCATGAGAAGTAAAAGTGGTCTAGTCATTAATGTTGACTTCATGCAGGAATAAGGGCAGATAGATTTAAAATTAGAAAAGGTCTGAAAGGACATCTAGTTTAATTCCTTCATTTTACAGATGAGGAAACTGAGACCTAGAGAGGCAAAGTCCAAGATCAGACTAGGAATAAGTGGGAACTCAGGTCCTGTGACTTGAAATCTGATATCCCTTCACTGTACTGTGCTGTACAAGCTTCACTCATGCCTTCACAGCATATTCACAAATTTGCATTCTGGCAGAAGTCTCATTTGGGAAAGGCAATTTTCCATTTTCATTCCTACATCCACAGAGAGATCCAAATCATCTCATCAGATGGCCATGCCAGCTGTAGGGGCAGCAACCTGACCACACAATTAGCCAGAAAATTCTGTTCACAGTGGAAGCCTTAAAACACACAGCATATAGTAACTATTCTAAATTACTCATATTCTCCAGTTTAGGAGATAAGGTTTGTGGCAACAGGATTTGAAAAGAAAATCTATATATGCAGTTTGTTGAGAAATTTAGATTTTCAAGTAGGACCAAACCAAAAAACATATATGTGTATATATATATATATTTCTTTTCTTTTCTTTTCTTTTCTCAGCTTGGAAAAGGAACAGATCCTAAAAACAAATGCTGATTTAAGTCAAAGAAATTATCAATTCACTGTTATGTCCAATTCAGCATGGTTTCTATTTCATTCTCATGTTTCAATCTGACTTTAGGCGAATACATGTCCATTTTAAGACTTTGGAAAATCTCTCTGAACAGAATTATGGTTAGTTAGAGTACTAGAGAGAGGCATATGAAACATATCCCCAAAGGAGTTATTTGCATCAGATGACCAGAGACAATAAGGCTACACAAGTCCAGAAAGAGCTGAAATTCCTAATGATTGATAGAATGCCTGGGACATGGCACCCACCAGTGGGGGCTCGGAGTCATGGTGCCTGGAAAACCTCACATCAGGAGTGCTCAATGACATGATTCTCTTGCCATTCATGGGCCCAACAGTAACAGCTTTCTTACTGCAAGGAGTTTGCAAAGGAAGTAGGGATGAACAGCAAGAAGGGCTAGAAAATGGCTTCATTGGAATCCAAGAGGATTTCCCATCAGTTTCATGGTTACTACTGAAGGCTTCGGAAAGAGGAGCCTGATCTGCATGGTGAGTATAGGCCAAGAAGTTCTGCGAGGAAGACAAACGGAAACCTGAAAATAAAGGTGCCAATGTGGATAAATTCATGTGAGATCGTGCTTGGTAGAGACCTAAGGAAGGAAGAAGAAATTGCTCCAGGCTTTCCCCTATCTTCTTTTGAGTATGTGCATGGACAAGCGAAGTTGGAGAGAGGAGAAATTCTGGGCTGCTTCTCAAGGGAACGAGGTGATTTTCAAGGAGAGCTTGCTTCTTCATTCTTCTATAGTCATACTTGGGGCTTGAAACACTTAGATTAAAGTGCTCAGGCCCCAGGGAGATGTCACCTAGGGATCTTACATTTCTTAGAGGAGAAAAGGCACTCGTAAATATGTATGAATTCATAGACTTTCTTCCCCAGATGCCTGGGGGTTCTTGAAAGTCCTTCCAAATTCTCCTATTGGCCAAACCAGGGCCCATTATTTTGGAAATAGCTGGAGAGGAAGCACTGATGAGCTCTGTGCCTACATCCCTAACTCGTTCATGTTCTTGAGTGTGAGATCTTTTGGGGCATGTTAACACCATAGTCCTTGTGGCTTCTCGCATCTTCAGCTCTTGCTCCTGAAGGCCAAGTTTAACCTGACAAGTGGTTCTGGCTTTCTTCTGTGCTGGATGCCCTATCAGGTGTCTTGATCTGGAATTCTTTATGACCACAGGGTCCACTGACATCATGGCAGTGGAAGATAACCTGTTAGCTTTCTGAGCACCTGCCTTAGGCCTAGACTGTGATTCAGGCTTAACCAAGTCTATCAGCTCAGCATAGGTAGATGAAGGGTCCGCAGTAGGTGACAGTGGCGTATTTCTGCTGGTCACAAGGCATGCCAGATGCTGGCTGACAGCACAGTGGGTCGACTTAGCTGGAAGAATGGGCGAGTTATTAAGAGGCCATTTCTGTACCTGGGAGTAGATCACAAAATTGAGCCATTAAAGCACAAACACAAACAAAAAAAAGAAGCATTAGTTATGAAGACAGGGGATCATATGGACACAAGATAACACAGGCCACATTGCCAGACAATAGGGGAAAGGGACCTATTTCATGTGATTTTCTTCTAATACATGTCAATAAGAAAATGGGCACTAGGGATGGTAAGGGAGTCTATGTCATATAAGTTTGTCATTCTTTTTCTCCCTTGCTCCTGAACACTTTTTTAAACAAAATTACTTAGCATTAAAAAAGCGAAATTATTTAATTTGCAAACCTAACTGTCAGGGATTATATTTATTAATTCCACAGTCTACCAGTTTGGGGACAGAAGTTTACCAGTGAGTAACATTCAAGAACAAATTGATCCCTTGCTAGCTTTAGACCAATTATGGGTAACATATCCCATGTATGAGTGGTAGGTGCCCCTAACTAGAATCCTAGGAGAGATAAAACATGGTGTCCTGTTGACATGGTCTTGTAAACTGCCCAGCATACAAACAAAACATTAACTTGGAATTCCATAATAGAAAGGAATATTTTCAACATATTGCCATTAAAAGATGACCAGGAACAAAAAGGGGTGTTGGGTTCACCTTTCTCTGTCTCTGGTGGGATTCTTCTAAGGAACTGACTCACAACCTTGTTGCACCCAACTTCATTCTCCACCTGTACAGGGGAGACCAAACTCACCACTGCCCTTTCTTACCTCCTTGGCCCAGGCTGGTTTCTCGCTGGGATTCATCCCTTCTTTGTAGTGGTACAGTGGCTTCTTTTCTCCTGGCCTCTGGTCTTGGCGCTGTTGCTGCTGCTGCTGCTGAAGAGACACCAAGTAGTCCCTCTCCTGTTGTAGCTGCCTTTGCAGTCGTTCAGCCTGTCTCTGTTCTTCCAGCTGTTTGCGTTTATACTCCTGCCCAGAACAAGGGGGAAGAGGAACAACAAAGAATAGAAGGTCAGGTGTGTCCGTGGGCACCAGAGGAGATCACAACGGTTCTTGTAAATCGACAAAGGAAGGAGATTGGTCATGGACACAAGCGACACTGATGGGCATCCAAACAGAGGGTTAGCATGAGGACAGACTGTCAGAAACATGACTTTTTTAAAAAACAGGACCCCTCCCTCCTGGTGTTATCCTTCCTCTGACTTAGCAAGGGCTCCTTCCTGGTTTGGAACCAGTTTCACTCTTAGATTTGGAGGCAGAAAGGCCCTACAGATTTCACAGATGAGGAAACTGAGGCTCAGAGAAGGTGCCCAGTGCCACATGGCTAATGTTATAGATTTAGAATTAGCAAGAGATCAAATAGGGAGCATCATAGATTTAAAGTAGCAAAGGGTCTTCTAGCCCAACCGCTGCTTTTATAAGAGGAAAAAATCCCAGAGAAATTTGGAAACGTGACCAAGGTCACACAAGGGGGAGCTGGAAGGGAACTTAGGACTCATCTAGGCTGATATTTTTGAGTTGTAGAGGAAGAAACTAGCCCCTGAGAGATCACATGTGAAGTCAAGGCAAAGCTGGGACTCAGGCTGCCAGCCCTTCAACTCCAAAGCCAACAGAAGCTGACAAAATGGCAGCAGTGCAGCCATGTGGTCCTGTTGTTGTAGAGCGCCTGGAATGGCTCACCTCTCTTTCCCAATTTTATCATTTAATCCAATCAAAGATCTACAATTAAATATAAACCTCAGGGTAAAAAAGTTAAGAGGCAATGTGTTATGGTGGCTATAGAAGGTTAGTCTTGGAGTCAGGAAGAAATGGGGCCAAGTCCTATCTCCTATATGTATTAAATATCTGTCAAAGAATAAGGTTACTTAATTCTCACTATGACTTATATAAAACCATCAATACGATGGTCTGCATCGTATGGATGTTTCCATGCTTTGAGTTTGATGTTTCTCAAAATGATAGAAAATATCACATGGATGTTTCCACACTGGGAGTTCCCATATTGAAGAAAGCATAGGAAAGGGGGTTTTGAGCTGGAGAGAATCTCAGAAGGCATCTAGTCCTAGCTGATTAATTTGCAGATGAGGAAATTGAGGCCTCAAGAGGTAAAGTTAAAGTTACTTGCCCAAGGTTCTATAGGGCCACATTAAGAAGAAGAATGAAGGGATTTGCATATATGTGTGAATATGTATAAAAGTATGTGTGTATGCATATATATTAATATAGGCTAACAACATTAACAAGCACATTTATAGAGTCAAAAGGGAAAAGAAGAATGTCACTGAATAGAATTTTGATTTTAAAAAGAAAGTAAACAAAATCAAATCCGAGACTATTCAGGGCATATTGTTGTCATAATAAAATGTTTTTAAAAGTATTTCAAATGAGAGCAGTGTGAGCCAGGAACACAAAATGTTCCCAGCATAAAATCAAAACTAATAGTCTACAAATGAAATGTGGCCTTTGGATCTTGTAAATCTGAGTGGGTTTGCATTAGATTGGTATGTTTTACTCTGAATCTGTTCCAGCATGCTCACAAATGGCTTTGAGAGTCCCAGAGCAATGAATGCCATGGTCCTGAACACTCTGAACTTATTAATGTAGCTGAATTTTCACAAAACTTTAATGAATAATGGGATTTAATAAAAAACACAAAAATGTATTCAATCTGGGTTTTCATAAATTATTAAAAATCAATTGGTTCAAAAAGAGGAAGTGGTGAGACTTCATGGATAGAGTTTTGGGGATCAATACCAAGAAGACTATGTTAAAATCCCTCCTGGGACATAAGAAGTATGACCTTGGGCAAGTCACTTAACCTCTATGTGTCTATGATAACAGGCTTGCATTTCTTCTGGTATTGCGTATCTGCATTGGTAAAGAGAGTTCCCATGATATATAAGTCACCATTCCCCTTTATCAAACTTACTCCTTAGAAAGACTTTCGCTCTTAATATATCTAAGGGTGTATCAAAACCAAGAAGCAAGTTAATAGACGATTGAGAGTTTCCCAACAAAGACTCACCTCCTGATCATCTCATGAAATTGATTAGGAAATTCCTAGACACAGATATAGACAGAGACCCAAACACACACATACATACATGCATACATGCATATGTAAAATTAGGAATTTGTGAAATGACTTGCCCAAGGCCACACATGCATTACATACAGAGGCAGGATTTGAACCCAGGTCCTCCAATGACACTTCCCATTTCTATGAAATCAGTGAAAGAGCAGAGATTGGAGGACTTCCTCTCCTGTGTCTTGCCCATTAAGTTTCCCTCTTGGAATGCATGCATGTATGAAGGAGGACACAGGCACCCCCATGCAAACGCACACCCCAAGGAAGAACAGAGAACGGGGGAGCTGGTGCTTGGGGATCCCATTACCAGAAGGAGGGCTTGCTCCTGCAATAGCTGCTGCTGCAGGATCTCTAACTGTCTCTGCTCCTCCTCTAACTGTCTCCTGATGTACTCCTGGTGAGGCGGCCAGCAGAGAATTCAAAGGAACAGAGACCGAGAGAGAGAGAGAGAGAGAAAGAAAGAGAGGAGAAAGAAAGAACCAGTAATTTCACAAAGCAACAGAAAGTAGTGAGTGAAGTCCAGAAGGAGGGAGGGGAATGGAAAAAAGGAAACACCCAAAGACCTCTTCAGCCAGCAAGAAGACATTTCCCAAGCAAAGACATTTAGGTCAAAAGCACAAAATTTTTGTTCAAAAAATGGTCACTTGAGTTGAGTTTTATGACAAATGCCCAGGGTTAAGTAAACCCAGCTACATTTTGGAGCTTGTTCTAGTAAGATCCCAGTTTTTATGAAATCCCTAGAATACACCATGCAATGAAGTTTCTGGGCTGCATGAGAGTGGATGGGGACAAATCTTGCTGACTGCTATCAATGCCCCGGTGTTCTACCTGACTGTCCTTGTAGGCTGCATCCTGCATGGCAGAGATGGGCTTTAAATGGGGGTGGGGAGGGAAGGCCAACAGATGAGTTAAGTGTTGTGCAGAAGAAAGCTTGGGTAAGAACAGCTTCCCTTAAGTCATGAAAGGGGAGAACGCATGTAGTTTCCACAGCCAAACAGTCCCACTCATGAAACATTAACAAAGGAACTGGGGAGGGGGACCCAGAAGATCAGACCATTCCAGGATCTTACCATTGGCCATTAAGGGAGGTACATTGAGGGGGAGACATATCAGGGTGGGCATTGGACTTCTTGAGCCTGTGATAATTACAACTGGTCACAAAGGGGGAAAATGAAACCACCTCTCCCCCCCCCCCCACAATGCAACAATCCCAACTGAAATCACAACCAAGTGATCCATGGTCTTCCAAGGGTCCCGCTTCAGGGATCTCCTGGCAATGGCTTACCTGCTCGTGCTCTGCCCGTCTCCTTTCTTCCTCTCGGCGGATCTGTTCCTCATAGTGTCTCCTCTGCTCTCTCTCCTGCTGTTTCCTCAGTTCCTTCTCTCTCCTTTGCTGCTATGGGGGGATAAACACACATCAAATGAAGTTGGTTCTCATTGGAGGGAAGGACAAAAACCACATTAGGGGGTAGTTCTCATATTGATGGGTAATCTCAACAACTCATCTCCTTTGCTTCTTTCAAAGCTCAGCTCAGGTATCTCCTCTTCGGTAAAGCCTCCCCTGATCTCCCAGTGGTTAGCATTTGACTTTTTTCATCCTGAAATTAATTTCTATGGTTTTCTATTTATCTCCTCTTATATGTGCTATTTCTCAGCACAACAGAATCTTCTCAAGTACAAACTGTTTGGCTTCTCTCTGTGTACTGCTAGTGTTAGCTCAGTGCCTGGAACACAGTAGGAAGTTAATAAATGCTTCCTGACTGTCCCGTGGACTCTCAGGGCTTGGCCTGGTACTCTCTGGCCCTAAAGGAAAAGAACAAGGAACAAAATTCAGCCAGGCACCATGTTAGGTGATGGACAGACAGAGGAGAGAAAAAAAAAAACAGCCTCTGTTTGCAAACAGCTGATAACCTAATGGGAGGTACAGGTCCACAATAGGAATATTTATAGAATAAATACAAAGTTGTTAGCAGTTGAGAGTTGAAGAGGCAAAAAATCAGATTTTCTAGGACCCAGGACATTAGGTTTAGAGCTGGAAGGATATTTGGAGATCATCCACAGAGGAGACCCAGAGATGTACCATGACTTGGCCAAGGATACATTGGTGAACTTTTGGAAGTATATAAATACATAAGAAATAAATATAAAGAAAATAACTACAAATAACGTTGTTAAATTAAGTGTGAAGAAGGGAAGGCATTACTATGTGTGGTGAGGAGAAAGGAAAGGCTTTCTACAGAAGGTGGTATTTGCATAGAGTCTTGATTCTAAGAGGCAAAGGTGAAGAGGGAGTGAGCTCTAGACACGGGAGATGGCCAGTGCAAAGTGATGGAGTTCAAAGACTGGATATCCCATGTGAAGAACACGAGGCCAGTTTGGTTGGGACACAAAGCTTGAGAGGGGCGTGACATCCAATGAGTCTATAAAGATAGGTTGGGGCAAAGTCATGAGGGGTTTAAAAGCTAAATAGGGAGGAGCTTTTATTTGATTCTAGAGGTTACAGAAAGGCACTGGAGTTGAATGAGGAAGAGAATGACACATTCAGATCTGCACTTAAGGAAAATTTCTCTAGCAGCAGTGGGGAGGAGGGAATGAAATGGGTATAAACTTGAGGAAGGGAAAGAGAGTAGCCTGTGAGTAGATGAGAACTAGGCCAAAGGAAGCCCAAGCTGCCACACACCCAGCACAGTAACTTGGATACAGAAGAGACTTAATACAAATTGTTTCTTGACTTGATTCTGTCATGGTGGGCCTTTGAAGACAGGACCCTGAGTCAGAGTTGGAAATTGGTTTTGGTTTCTGGTTAGAAGTTCAGAGAGTGCAGAACATGCCAATAGGTGAGATGGACATTCTGTTTTGTAATTCTCTTGGATGCTTCATTTCACATGACTGACGATGCCCAGTTGGGTACATAACACCACCCAGGTTAGACGATGAGTGTCACACTGAGAGGCAAAGGAGCAAATCACACAGAACCAGGGGCACATTGATCTAGTTCCTCTGCCATTTGTGGGAATGACCAACAAAGCACCAAAAGCAAAAGGCAGAGGCTTAATGGTCTATTAGGATATCTTAATGTTCCTGCTGGTGTAATCCCTCACTACTACTGGCCGGAGTTTTGCAAACCATCTAATGAAGTTGGTGAGATTTTAAAGAATGTGTTTTTCTCTCGTTTACTTGTCAGTCAATAATAACAGAAGAAAGGTTATTGCTTTTCCAGTAAAGAGTAACTGAAAAGATATTTTACTTTGGGTTGTTATGAGAGGCAGACAAAAACCAGTGACTAGGTGATTGAACTGAAGATGGTCCTTGTCAGTGGGGAGAACAATGTAACTGACACAACTCCAATATAACAGCTGCCAAACTGACCTTCTCAAGGCCCAGCTTGGCCCATGTCATACTCACACTCAGAAACCTTTCTATGGTTCCTGATGGCCTCTAGGAAAAAAACCTTCTAATTCCCCAACTTGGCTTTGGAGGCTCTCCACTCTGCAACTCACAATTCTTTTTTCTTATTTATTTCCCATCGATCTTCCTTCAAGGAATCTGTATGCCAAGAAAACTGGGTAACCCTTGATCTGCTATTGTTCCTCCCATGAACACACTTCTTCCCCTTTTCTTTTCACCTTTAGCACCCTTCAAGGCTTGGGTCAAGGGTCATCTTCTCCCTGAAGCCCTCCCTGAACCCTGTCTGATGCTCTGAGTGAAAGAATGCTTTCCCCTCGTCAAACACCGCCGGAGTGTTTTGTCTCCTTTTCTTTGTCCCTCAGTATTCTAATTTGTACTATGTACATCTGCTAAGTGTTGTATTCCCCGCTTTTTCCCTCATCACAGCAGAATGAAAATCCTTGAAGATAGGAAGGACTGTCATTTTATTTTTGCATTCCCAGTGCCTTGTACATGGAAGATTCATCTTCCTGAATTAAAATCTGGCCTCAGACACTTGCTAGCTCTGTGACTCTGTGCAAGTCACTTCACCCTGCTTGCCTCATTTTCCTTATCTGTAAAATAAGCTAGAGAAGAGAATGGCAAACCACTCCAGTATTTCTGCTGAGAAAATCCTAAGCAAGGTCTTATAGAGTCAGACATAAGTGAAAATGAATGAACAACAAAAAATAAGAATGATAAAAATAGCAGCTGCCTTGTTGGGTGCTTGTGAATTCAGATCAAAAGGGCTAACATGTTAAAAAAAAACCACAAACAACCTTGTAAACATTAAAACTATTGATGTGAGCTATTAATTTTATTATATTTATAAAGTATAAATATATTTACATTATATCTAATATTATTATTAAATAAGATGCTTAACAATATTTAAAAAAACTGAACTGTGAATTGGTCTGAATGTTGTAATTTCCATACAATTAGCATTTTAGATTCTTCCTCTGTTGTCTGTTTCTTGGGTGTCAGCTATGGTGGTAAGGGAGTTAAAGTCATTGAAAAATGTGGCTGATTTTTAGAAGCAGAATTTTAAAGAAACCAACAGTCCCACGATTATTTAGCATTCAGCCCCCCTCTATCTCCACCACACCACGTGGATACCATGTTGATCACAGATTCTGAGAATATGGGCTCACTCAGTGATTTGTGAGTTTTGACACAGATACTACAAAGTGAGTAATCCTTCCTAATGAGCTCACTTGGGGTCAGATACCTCTAAAACATGGAGGCATCTTTCAGGACTCCAATTCCCATAGCGAGGTGGAGAAATAAATCGCTTCCCCAGACTAGTGAAGGCTCCTTGGCAAGTTAACAAGTGCTCAGTCTTGCTGCTAATGCCCTTCCAAAGCAACATTGATCTTTGTCCCTCAGGGAGGGGTGCTGCCTGAGATGGCAGATCTAAATTAGTCAAGGAAAGACAAACCTTCTTCCTTAAAGTTGTGCATGTTTGGTGGATTAAAAGGGGATTAAATATCTGAAATCTTAATGAGAGGGACTAAGAATGAGGATCTTTGGGCATAAGGAGGTCATGAGGAACTAATTTTTTTAGGTTCTCTTTTTCTTTTAGATTAATATTGTTTGTGGAATTTAAGGGAAAGTACAAGCTAAAGGTAGGAGGAAAGAGTTGAGCTGGAAAAGCAAGATGAGACATGGAAAAGGAAGCCAGAAGAAGGAGTTAGAGGGAAATCATGGAAAAATAGAGTATACAGGGGAGTAAAAAATGGGGAAAACATGCAAGTATAATGATTTCTAATTCTGTCCTTCCCAGAGTGATTCCAGGGCCTGGAGGGTGGTATGGTGGTCTGGTCCCACTGCTGTTCCTGGTTTCTGCAAAAGACAACTTCTTTTTGTTTCATTTTTAGGGTGGAAGATAGTTTAGACTTTGTTGCTATTCATTCCTTTCAGTCATGTCTGACTCTTCACAACTCTGTTTGGGGTATTCTTGGCAAAGACAGCAGAGTGGTTTGTCATTTCCTTCTCCAGCTCATTTTAGAAATGAGGAAACTGAGGAAAACAGGGAGAAGGGACTTGCCCAGGGTCACACAGCGAGTGTTTGAGGCTATATTTGAACTCAGGTTTTCCTGACTTCAGGACCAGAATGCTATCCGCTGCATCACCTAGCGCCCTGTTTAGACTTTACATGCAGAAAAGAATGTCCGTATTTAAGTCGGACCCCTGTTCTAAACGGGACATGAAAGAGGCATAATTAGAGCAAGGGGTCCAAACCTTTTTTGTGTCCTCGGCCCTTTAGGCACTCTGCTGATGTTAATGCATCCTTTCTCTGAATAAGTTTTAAAATAAATTGAAGGAAATCTTGAATTTCAGTTGGAGGAAAATAAAGATACATTTCTTTTCTTCATTCATGTTCATGGACCCCAGGTTAAGAACACTTTTTTATAGGATTTCACATATCTATTAGGCCAGAAATTTCCCAAGTAGGCCCCAGGGTCATTCAGAACAGAACAAAGTTGTGTGCCCAAGTGACGGGAACCTTAACGGTGATAAAAACATTAAGGTCACCATCAGAGTAAGAGTAACAAGTACAATAAGGACCTCCATATCCCCTCTGAATTCAGCTAACAATGCCTACCACAAAGTGTTGCCCAAATGGCTATCAGGGGAATTTGTTTTCAGAAATAAGGCGGGATTTCTGATTGTGGGACCAGAGTAAGTCACTGCAGAAGGGAGTTCCTCCAGAGATGGTCCCAGGAGAAGTCCCTATCCTGTCATGATTCTTTTGGCTATTGTGCTACAGATGGATAAAATGACCTCTTTTGTAATTGAATACAAGGCTGTTAATTCATCTTCTGTAGGATTCACTGAGCACTCTTGAGGACAAAGCCTGTTGTAGACAGCATGAGTAGAATGTTCTTCATTCTGCCTCTCACAAGGGCTGTGGCTCTTCTCCCAGGTCTCCCTATTGTCTTTTTGCATATATAGTCTGGAGATTCTGGCAACAGCTATTAATGTGGCAATGAGGTCACATAGTGGATTGAGTGTGGTATGTGGAATCGGGAAGGTCTGAGTTCAAATCCAATCTGAGACATTTAACAGCTGTGTGATTCTGGGTCTCCTGGTGTCTTTCACTCTTGCTGAGTCCCTCAGGGCACTGCTGATGATACTGAACAAGGATAGCCAGTTTGCTTTTCCTAGAAGTGTTTTTGAGAGCTTTTGATTGGGGTACTTCCTGGCTCTCAGAGCAAGGAAAAAAACATGGCAACTTCACTTCCACTGCTGGGACAAGATTGGGAAAGAAACTGTTTTGGGTTTTTTCATCTGTAAAGTGGGGATTTTGCCTCCCTGGGATTTTGTGAGGATCGAATTTTGAGGTAACATATGCTTGGCACTTTGTACACCTTAACATACATGTAAATGCTAGCTATTACAGTTGTTGATAAAAACATTTTTCTTAAATGTCTCTAGGTCAATGGGATGCCTAGGTGACTGTTGACAATGATTTTTATTATGATGATGCCCCAGTTACAATATGGTTTATAACTGGGTTCCAATGAGTTGGCTTCCCAAGGATGCTTTGGGAACAATGACAATGATGGTGATAATATAATAATACAATAAACACCACTTACATGGCACTCTAAACTTTCTAAAGTACTTTATGTACATATGTGTGTATGCATGTATGTATGCACGTTATCTCCTTTGATCTGTATTTCATCAGATATGCATTTGGGTGTTTTCCCTTTAGCGAGTCCAGACTTATTAACACCGGCTGTGTAAGGACATGGTAGAAATTGTGCAAATTAGCACTGCAGGTGACAAAAACTTAACACCTACTGAGTACCTAGAACAACATGGCCTAAGGACCAGAACTATACACCAGAAGCTTGATGTCTTTCGTAAAAGAAGAGATAATAAATCCCTGACCTACTAACACAGACCCTGTAAAAACCAAGGGCACACAGGAGAAAACGGAGCCAGGCCACTGAAGTGATCTGGCCAAAGTCACGTGGGTAGTGAGCACAGAGGTCTGCTGGCTCTTCATCATCCAGAAATGAACTTGGAGAACGATGGGTAAATCTGAGCAGGAAGCACTCAATGGGAGGGCAGCAAGGCAGCTTCAGTGGATGTTTTTGGAGGGAGGGGGAATGATGAGGTAGAGAACAGCACCCCCCCCCCCATTCGGTGCTTTCATAAATGTGCAAAGTCCCTCCAGCCATGCAGCGCAGCCACTCATCTGTAATTAATAGTCTCAGAGATCTGCTCGTGGCACTGAGAGGTCAGACAGCTGGTTCGGGGTCACATAAGCCAGTATGTGCCAGAGGGACAACTTGGATCCAGCTGCTTCTGAGAGCAAGGCTGGCCTGGCAGCCAGCACAGCAGGCCGCCTGTCATCATACACGAGGAGGGCATAGAGAGTGCGCACTCCCCAGCACCCCATCCCCAAGCACCCCTGGGATCATACACGAGGAGGGCATAGAGAGTGCGCACTCCCCAGCAGCCCATCCCCAAGCACCCCTGGGAGCCACAGCCCTAAGCAAGGAGCTCCCGGCCAGCCTAACTCGGTGTGGAGGGAAGGGGATTTAAATAATGGAGCGCCAGCTCCAGACATAATAAAATGCTCAGCTCCTCCTGGGGAATGCCAATGACAGGGCTGAAATGGGCCTCTGGACCCAGCCAGGAAGAGAGCAGCTCTGCCCTCCCACTCTGCTGCCGCTGCCACACCAGGACCTAAGACGACTGACTGCTGTTAATCATGAAGTGAATTAAAGGCCATTTCCCCCCAGCACCGCTGAATCAATGCCAGGCTTGAGCCATGGGTGTGTGGGGACTGCTCTCTGTGCCTGGTGCTTTCTTCCAGCTCTGGCCAGTTGTCCAGTGGCAGCCAGGGAACATGGGCAGAACAATGGGACTCCAGTGATGGCCCGGGCCACACTGTCTCTGCCTGTGTGTGTATCTAGGTTTCTGTGTAGGTGTCTGTCTGTGTCTTTCTGGTTATTTCTCTGTTTGCCTCCATCTGTCTATGTATCTGTCCAACCATCTGTCTGTTTGTCCATCTGTCTGTCTCCCTACCTGTCTGTCCATACATCTATCTGTCCATCTGTATGTCTGTCTACCTATGTGTCTGTCTATCCATCCATTTGTTTCCCTATCCGTGTCTGTCTGTCCATACATCTATCTGTCCATCCATCTATCCATTTATCTGTCTACCTGTGTGTCTGTCCATTTGTCCATCTCTTTGTTTACCTGTGCATCTGTCTATCCATCTCTGTCTACCTGTAAGTCTGTCCATTTGCCCACCTCTTTGTCTACTTGTCCACCTCTTTGTCTACTTGTGCATCTGTCTGTCCATTTCTTTCTCTGCCTGTGAGTCTGTCCATTTGTCCATCTCTGTCTACCTGTGTGTCTGTCTGGCCCTCCATCAGTCAGTCTGTCCATCTATTTCAGTCTGTGCCTGTTAGTCTCCTCATTCCTCTGTCCCTTCCCCCTTACTTCTGCCTCAGCTCCTGCTTTTTTGGTTTGCACATGACATTTTCATCCCTCCTGGAACGACCGAGACACTGAAAGCCCCATCCCTGAAAAGAGATGACTCAGGGTAGCAACAGCAGGGCAGCCAATGGCAAGCCTTCCTTCCCGCACCCACTCCTCCTCCTCTCAGCCACTTGCTCGTGATTCTTTCGGGTGCAAAGGGCCAGCTCTGGCGGCTGAATTCATCCACACGCTGTCAAGGGGCTGTCAGGCCTGAGGAGCTCTCTGACTATTGATGGGAAGGTTTAGGCACCAGAAGTGGGCAAGGCTGTGTGCAGCCAGCAGGGGGAATGATGGGCTTGACATGCTGATAAGGGGAGCCTTCCCAAGGCAAGGCCACTCCCTGGCAGGGGCCTCCGAAGCCCGTTTTGAAAAGGGACACTTCAAAGGTCCTCAGTTCACTCAGCTAAGCCAGGTCCATCTGGGAAGAGGAAGAATGGGATGCATAGCAGAGCTGGGTGGGGATAAAATGGTGAAAACAATGACAGGCAGTGCTATGAGACGTCAAGGTGGGGAAAACTGAGTGTCTCAGAGAAAAAGAAAGAGAGACACACAGACAGAGAGAGACAGAGTGAGAGATAGAGAGACAGAGACAGAGAGAGAGAAGGAAAGAAGGAAAGAAAGAGAAAGAAAGGAAGGAAGAAAGAAAGGAAGGAAGAAAGGAAGGAAGGAAGGAAGGAAGAAGGAAGGAAGGAAAGAAAGAAAGAGAAAGAAAGGAAGAAAGAAAGAAAGAAAGAGAGAAAGAAAGAAAGAAAGGCACTTGAAAGGAAGCAGAAAAATCCAAGCCCAGCAGCCAAAAGAAAGTGAGACTGGAAAGTAAGAAGGCCAAGCATTGGGGAAAGTAAGATAGTGCAGAATATAATTTAGCAAGAGAGAAGACGTCTGAACAGCAGCACCATTTTGAAGGAATTCTGGCCACTAATTTTTATCTACACCTGTGATTTCATTGAGCTGAGAATCTCTTGGTGTGGAAATTCCTTCCACCATTTTTGATGTTGTTCAGGTGTTTCAGTCGTATCCTACTTTTCATGACCCCACCTGGGGTTTTCTTGACAAAGATGGTGGAGTGGTTTGTCATTTCTTTCTTTAGCTCATTTTACAGGTGAGGAAACTGAGGCAGATGGGGCTAAGTGACTTGGACAGAGTCAGACAGCTAGTAAGTGTCTGAGGTTAGATTTGAACTCAGGAAAATGAGTCCTCCTGACTCCAGGCCTGGCACTCTCTATATCCACTTCGTTACCTTATTGTCTTAGAGAGATAACTGGAGGAGGAGAGATTAGTGGACGTGCACAGAGTTATATAATCAGTATATGCCAGGGGCAAGACTTGAACTCAGGTGTCCCAGATTCCAAGACTGGTCCTCTGTTGGAAGGCCCTACTGACTTTCTAGACTGTAGGACTTCTGATCTCAGGACTATGGATTCTAAATTTGGAGCTGAAAAGGACTGAAGAGATACCTTGTCCAACCCCATTATGTTACAGTTAAGGAAAGTGAGGCCCCATAAGGCTAAGAGATTATCAAAGGTCACACAGGCAGAATGTGTCGGAAATGGGATTTGAACCCAGGTTCTCTGATACCAGAGCCTTTCCACTATACCATGGTGAATCAGAATCCTGCCTCAGACACTTGTCATTTCATTGTGCAAATCACTTGAAATTTCTAAGTCTCAATTTCCTCACCTATGAAATGGGTATTTTGAAATATTCTGAAAGCATTTCACTCCATATGGTTTGAAGAGTGTGAGTACTGGAGACAACTACTTCTTTAAAAAATATTCTTAGATTTTTGTAGTAGATAGGAAGACCTGAGTTCAAATTCAGTCTCAGACACTGACTAGCTTTGTGACTGTGGGTAAGGCACTTAACTTCTGTTTGCCTCAGTTTCTCCATCTGTAAAAAGGGGATAATAATAGCCTCCCAGGCTTGTGATATAATAATAGTCAAATGATTAGCACGGTGCCTGGCACAGAGTAAGAGCTATAAAAATGTTAGCTATTGCTGTCTATGTTGTTATTCTAAGTCTGGGTGCTTGTGGACAATGGTTTTGTGTGTTATAATGTTCTGGTTTGTGTCCAATTCATGTTCTGAATACTCAAGGACATTGTAGGCTTTAATTCAGTAGTACGGGGATTTTACAACTGTCAGTATATAAAGAAGGAAGCAAGGTGGCCCAGTGGATAGAGGCCTGGGCCCAGAGTAAGGAAAACCTGAGTTCAAATCTGACCTCAGACAGTTATTAGCTGTGTGACCCTGGGCAAGTCATTTAATCTTATTTGCCTCAGTTTCCTCATCTGTAAAATGAACTGGAAAAGGAAATGGCAAACCACTTCAGTATCTCTACCAAGAAAACCCCAAATAAGGTCACAAAGAGTTGGACATGACCAAAAAATGACTCAACAACAATGAAATATGTAAAAAATAATGAGTTTCTGGTCTTTCCTTCTCTCTCCCTCTCTGTCTCTCTCTCTGTTTCTCTGTCTCTGTCTCTCTGTATCTCTGATTATGTCTTTCTAGGCATGTAACAGAGGCTACATTTTTACAACCTCAATAAAATGCTGAATAATTTTTTCTTCTGATTATTTATTATTTAATAATGGCATCAGTATAATTGGCATCAGTCCTTCACAGCAAATCTAAGTTTCAGATAGTAGTTCACATGCTAAATGATTGCTCCTTCAATGGTTTCCATCATCAAGGCAGGAGAATTTGAACTTTCCAAGCCATTAACGAATTCTGCCGCGGAGTCAACTGGCCACAGCCTCTTGCAAGCTTTTCTTTCTCTGGTCCAAGGATGCTGGGTAAGGACTCACGACGCAGACAGGGTGGATCTCTGAGCTCCGTTTCGGCTGCCAGGGAGCTCCTGTGAGCCTGGCCTCGCTGCTCAACCCTCTGTAGGTGGAATCTTTCTTCTGTAAAATGGGGACATCTCATGGGACTCGTGTGGGAGTTGATGACAGTGGAAACAAACGGAGAGAAGCCAAAGAGTCCATTTAGAGTGGCGGTAAGTAAGAGCCACCCAGGCGGCAGCAGCCGCTGAAGTGGGAGCGCCTGCTTTGGAGGCTGGGCTCCGCCACAGGCTATGACGGGATCCAGGGCAAATCCCTAGATCTCTCAGGACTTGGAATTCCTCTGAAAGGGTGAAGTGCCTTTTATATGCACTGTGCCAAGTGCTGGGCTCCGTGCTTTGGCGACCTACAGGCTATCTGCCAGCAGCACAGAGCTCTAAGCAACGCTTCAGCATCACAAGAGTCCACTTTCTTACTTGGTTCAATCTGATGTAAAAAATCTGTATTAAACATGAGCCAAGTCGAAGGCAGGGTGTTGTGGTAGCAAGAGGGTAAACCTTGTAGCCAGAAGATCTGACATGAAAGTCTGCTCTAACATATCCAAGCTGCATGATTCCAAGCAAATGTCAAGCTTTTGACTTAAGCTTTAGGTGGTAAAGGCAACAAGAGCAAACTCCAGATTACAGATGAAGGATCAGTCTCTATCTATGGAAGTTGTTTCTAGGTGGGAGTTCCCTATCCTGAAGAAATTATATGTCTGGACCCAGAAGAAAAAAAATGAGAGGACTCTGGCTCCTTGAGATACAAAGAAAAACCTATTGAGAGTGCCTGCCCTCAAGAAACTTACATTCTATTGGGGGGAGGGGATCAGACAAGGAACTAGAAAGTAATTCCTAGTGTAGGTTCACTGAGAATACTAAGACCCAGGAGAATCCAGACTACAGATAGACAAGAAAGAGGAAGAACCAGTGGTAAACGTTTCCCTCCTTTCCAGGAAGCAACTTGAATACTGGAGAGGACTGGATTTTTTAGTCAATTTGTCTCTTTGCCCCACAGCTGCTGGTGTCTTTCCATCCAAGGTTATCTTACGTCTACATGGTATGTATATACATACATCTACATGTACATATTTACATGTATGTATCCACATTGTATGTATTTACATCGCATCTACATTGCATGTACACAATCTATATATATGTAATTACATATATGTATCTACATGGATGTATATACGTGTACAGGGGAGCTAGGTTGTGCTATAGTGCACAATGTGCTGAACCCGAAGTCAGGAAGATTCATCTTTTGGAGTTTAAATCTGGCCTCAGACACTTACTAGCTGTGTCACCCTGGGCAAGTCACATCACCCTGTTTGCCTCAGTTTCCTCATCTGTGAAACGAGCTGGAGAAGGAAATGGCAAATCACTGCAGTATCTCTGCCAAGAAAACCCCAAATGGGATCACCAAAGTCAGCTGTGAGGGAAATGAGTGAGCAACAAATAGAAACGTATTTGATTTTTTACCCCATTAAAATGTAAACTGCTCAAGGGCAGGGACTTATTTGTATCCCCATTGGCTAGCACTGTACCTGGCACTGTGTGTTCCTATAAACATTTATCGATTGAGTGACTGATCTGACTCCCTGGCAGTAAGGTCTTAGTAAGTCAGAAAATAGACAAATTATTAAAATACTTTGTGATATAAGAAGGGAGCACTGCCATCGTCATCATAAAATGGGGCGGGTAGCAGTATGGGGGTGTCAAGAATTGCTCTCTGAATCTGAAACTAGGACAAAAGATCTATATGCTACAATCAAAGAAAAAAAGTGTACTTTCCCCTTCCTCAGCGATAATTGTTTTGAATTTTTGCTGATTCCTGCTCTTTCATTCATTTATCTTGGTTAAGCCACCCACTCAAAACCTCAGTCGGCCTTGACTCTTCCTCCCTTTCCCTTCTCCACTCCCCATTCAATTAATTGCTTGCCAAGACTTTCCCACCTCTATCTCCACAGTGTCTTCCATCTGTCCTCTCATCTTATGGCCAGGACACAATTTCAGCTTCTCATCATTTTCTCCTGCACTGCTACCGTGTTGTCTCAGTTGGTCTCCCAGTGTCCAGTCTCCCTCCCAGCACCGCCCCCTCCCCCCATCTACCCTCCATATGGCTGCCAAAATAATATCCCAATGAACAGATCTAGTCACCCCTCTTCCTGGCAAAGCCTCCTGTTTCTTCCCACTGAGTTTGGGATAAAATACAAACTTCCTAGACTCGTTCCTAATCTCTTACCCATATAGAATGATGTAAGGTTTGCAAAATACTTCTTATCCGTTTTTTCCCCTTGATCTACTTAAGGCCATGCACAGTCTGGCTCCAATCTTTCCAGCCTTACTTCACACCACTCCTTTTTACATACTATGTTCCAGCCAAACCATCCTACCAGCTGTTCCTTGATTTCATCCTGCTGTCTTCTGCTTTTGCTCAAGGCTTTTCCCCCCTTGCCTGGCACACACTCCCGGCTTCCCTTGTCTACCTGTCCAAATTCTCTCTTCCTGAAAAACTCAGGTCAATCTAGTCCATGCTAACTTTCCTTAGGCTGCTTCTCCTCTTCTCCCTCTCCCAGGTGAAAGTGATCTCTTCCTCTTTAAATTTCCCTAGATCTCTTTGGAACCCTGGAATCTCCCCACAGCCCCCTTGTACTCATTTGGGTACAAGCTGTATCTCCTTGGAAGATTCCAAGGCTCATTGGGAGCAAAGACTGATATTTTTCATCTTTATGTCCCCAGAGCTCAGCATGACAAAGATGCTTAATAAATGTTTGATGAATGTATGAATGTTTCCAGTAAATACTCACGGATGTTAGACTATCATTGATTCCAAAAGCTGGAGTCTGGCCTTCACAGAGGTCTTTACCTATAGCCACAACCTGTTTACATTGCTATTAATAACGTGCCTCTCCCGGCAGCATGCAGAGTCTCTCTCACTCACATCTCTAATATTCAGCACTAAATATTTATTTTCCTTTTAACTACACTGGCATCTGTTAACCATAGATAACTGTGGACTCCTTAGATATTTCAATCTGACCCACCTCACTTATCCAACAACCACAGGAAAATGGATGGTGATGAGAGCATTTAGAGAGCTTCAAAGTTTGCAAGGTATAGATAGATATAGATATGTGTGTATACATATATGTATCTGTGTGTATAAGCACACCTATGTGTATAAACATATTGCTGAGCTCAGAACCAGGAAGATTCATTTTCATGAATTCACATGTGGATGCAGACACTTCTTAGCTGTGTGACCCTGGGCAAGTCACTTCACTCTGTTTGCCTCAGTTTCCTCATCTGTAAAATGAGCCGGAGAAGGAAATGGGAAACCTTTCCAGTAGTTTTGCCAAGAAAACCCCAAATGGGGTCACAAAGGGTTGAACATGACTGAAAATGAGTGAATAACACCAACAAGGTGCCAGGTACTGTGCCGAGTGCTGTAGAAACAAAGAAAGACAAAAATATGGCCCCTGCCCTCAAGGAGCTCACATTCTAAAGGGGAGGACTACATGTAAACAAGCATGCATATATAAGCTAGGTACAATGTAACTGGGAGATCCTCATGCAGGAAGACACTGGCAGTGAAGGGGTCTGGCAAAGGACTAATGTGGCAGGGAGAGTTTGAGCTGAAACTCGGAGGAAGCCAAGAGGCAGAGGTGAGGAAGGGGAGCAGATCAGGCATGGGGGACATCCAGAGATCTAGAGCTGGAAATGAGGTGATAGAGGTCACAGAGTCCACCACCCTCATTTTACAAAAAAGGGAACAGAGACTCAGAAATGTTAGGTGACTTGCCTAAGGTCACACATGTCACAGGGAGAATTTGAACCCAGGACTTTCACCTCCAAAACTGGTGCCCTCTGCACTAAAATACACTGACATTTATTATGGACCTACTTTTTGTGAAGGGGAGGTGACACATAGTTCCTCCCCTTATGCAGTTTATATATCTTGTGGGCATAAGACAAAAACACAGGGGACTACAATATGCAACATGATATGATAGCTAAGTTTTAAAGAGGTACAAAACAATTCTTTTGTGAGCTCTGAAAAGCAAGGAGGTAGAGTGTTCTGAACTGGAGAGGCAGGATGAGCTGAGTTTGAATCCTGCCTCACACACATAGTAGCTGTGTGACTGTAGGTAGTCACTTAACCTCTTCCTGTCTCAGTTTCCCCATCTATAAGATGGGGACAATAATAGCACCTAGTAGATCAAATAAGATATCATATGTAAAGTGTGATAGAAATACTGTTGTTGTTACTATTATTATTATTACCAAGCAAGGTAGATAGCGGGGTGAAGCTTCCTGAATTTGAGTTAGACTGAAGAAAGGGGCCCTCCCAAGGAAAGAGGAGGAACCCCTTTACTTTCCTGAGATCAATCTCTTCATGCTGCCTTCTTTCTATGCTAGAAGGAGAAACTTGGGGAAAGGTCTGGGCATGGTGTTCGGGTAGGACACAGTAGACTACTCTGATCGGATCATGGAGTAGAAATCTGGTTAGCCCCAGATTTCTGAGGGCCTTGCATCTCAAGAAAAGTGATTTTCTGTAGCAGGACCCCCCATGCTACCAATGCTCTTTTTTTCAAACATCTTCCATTCTGGCCATAGATCGTTACTTAAAATAAAAGTTTTCAAAAGTCTCCCCTGAAAATTTTCTAGTGTTGAAGGAAGGGCAAATCACAATGGGATAAGCTACCCCTCCTTTTGCCCTAATTCTTCAGTCTGAGAAATGCTTAGCAAGCTTCTGGAGACTAAAGGAGCCCTCTGCAAGAACTGCCACTCAGATATTGGTGTCCAGACATCTCCCTCGGTCTCTGCTTTTGACGCTGAAGCAACGAAAGGGGAAAAGACTGATGAATGTAAAGTGGAAATGAGATTCTCTCTGTCTCATTGACCCAAACCAGTGGACCTCAATAAACTATTTAGAAAAGAATCAGCCTCCAGTATCTGCATCCCTCCATTCTCCAACTTGGCACTGACTTCTTGACAAAGCAAGTTAATGATACAGGCTGAAAGACACTTTAAGGGGAGGCAAGATGAATCTTCAGAGGCTGTGAAACTAACCCTGGGCTGCTGCTGGTGAATTCAGTGCCTTCATTCATCACTGGCCACTCCCCCACTGGCCAGCACCCCCAATATTGGAAATAGAAATAGCGCTTTAGACTTGGCAAAAAACACTTTGTGATCTCGCTGGATGCTCTCTAAAAGAAGCCACTGCGGACACTTTGTTTAGTCATTTTCAGGAGTATCTGACTCTTCATGACCCCTTTGGGGATTCTCTTGGCAAGGATATGGAAGTGTTTGCCATTTCCTTCTCCAGCTAATTTTATAGGTTAGGAAGATGAGGCAAACAGGGTGAAGTGACTTGCCCAGGGTCACACACTAGTAAGTATCTGAGGCCAGATTTGAACTCAGGTCTTCCTGACTCCAGGCCCAGGGATATCTAATTGCCCTGCCAACACTACATACCTATTTTAACAGATGATAAAACTGAGACTTGGGAAAATCATCTGCCCAGGACAACACAGATAGAAACCAGCCTAAAACCCAGGATTCTCCTAACTCCAAGTCCAGTATGCTTCCCCCTATACCGTCAACATAGATCCCACCAGTTGTGCTGGGGCCTTGCTCCCTCCATTGCCTTGTTTCTTTTTTGTATATATCTATATAGTAGTATTGTCAGGACGCAGAGCTTTATCACCTCTCACTTGGGATATTACCATAACCTTCTGGCTGATCTTCCTGTATCACGTTCCTCCCTGATCCACCCTCCACTCAGCTGCTGAGATTTTGCTAAAGTTCAGGTCTGCCTATGTCCCCTCCCTGGCCCCCCATCACCTCCAGCATCAAACATCAAAGCCTCTGTCTTACTGCTAAAGCTCTTCAGAGCCTGCCCCCCTCCCGCCTTTCCAGTCTTCTTACAACTGACCCCTCTGCACATATTCTACAATGCAGGGACATGGCCCCTTCCATACTGGCTGTCCCCCGGTCCAGGAATTCTCCTCTACTGTCTGCTGACTTCCCTTAAACCCTAACTGAACTCCTCTCTTCTATAAGAGCCCTTACCAATCTTCCTTGATGCTGGTGTCTGCCCTCTGTGTTTCTCCCCAGATTACCCTGCATGCAGCTTATCGCACAGACTTGTTTGCTTGTTGTCCCCATATCTGGCCAGGATCTTCTCAAGGGCAGAGATTTTTTTTTGCTTTCCTTTGTATCTTCATCATTTATCACAATACCTGGCATATCGTAGGTGCTTAATAAATACTGACTTGACTTCACATACTTTATGATGCAGCCACACTGGCCACCTTGCTGCTCTTTGCATGTGACACTCTAGTTTCTGATCATTTGCCTTTTCACTAGGTTCCTCTCATACCTGGAACATTCTCCTTTCTTGTCTCTACCTCCTGGTTTTCCTGGCTCCCTTCAAGATTCAACTCCAATCAAGCCTTCTGCAAGGGGTCTTTTGTAGCAGCCATCCCCTCACTGGCCCCACTTTGAGATCACCTCCCCAGCCTGTAGCACAGTGCTTCACGCACACACATACATACACACACATGCACACACATACACATATACATACACACATACCTTTTAAAAACTGCTATATATCTCAGTTAAGCAAATATATATGCATATATACACATACGGTACATGCTTTTTTGTTTAATTGATTCAACTCATCATCAATTACTTAGAACTTTGGAGAAGAAAATAGAAAAGGCTTTAAACTCAGTGGGTTGAGGGAATGCTGTTAAATTCAACCACATAAAATTCCGGAGGACTAATGGTCCACAGGCACATAAAAGTACGTGACATTAGGTGCCACAGAAGGTGAGACTGAGCATGCCTTAGCGAAGGGCTCTACTCTCCAATGCTAGGGGGCCAGTTCAGGCACCAGAGCCAGCACCCTCAGAACCACAGAGCAAAGGTACTTCAGTGTGCATGAGTCTGATACCCAGTGAGCCAAGAATAAGCCCAACAGCCCATCTGACTGTGGCACTCCCCTGTTCTAGGAGCATCCATGGCTGCCTATTACTTCTAAAGTAAAATTTAACGTCTTCTGTTTGGCTTGTAAGTTCATAGTCCAGCTTCAATCTATCTTTCCAGGTTGATTACATATTACTCTTTCTCTCACACTCTGGGTTTCAGCACCACTAGTCTATTTTATGTTCCTTGGAGATGACTTTCATCTCCCATATTTGTGTGTATACATGTATATGTATAAATATGCACACACTTACAACACGTGTGTATGTTGGACTAAAAACTTCCTAACAATTAAATCTTAGTTGCTTTACTTTTTGGCTTTGTATCCTGAAGCCTAGCACACAGAGGCACATAATGAATGCTAATTTATGAACTGATTGTGTCCCTAATACCTAGAGCAATTCCTGGCACATAGTAGGCAATTAAAGAATGTTTTTTGATTTAACAATTGCATCCACAGTGCCTAGCATTGTGCCTGATGGGGTAGATGCTAATTGGCTTGTTCATAGATTGGGTTCCCCTCTCCACAGGGCACAGGCTGATATGTCTCCTCCTGTTCAGTCATTTTCAGTTGAGTCTGACTCTTTACTGACCTAATTTGTGGCATTCTTGGTAGAGATAGTGGAGTGGTTTGTCATTTTCTTTTCCAGCTCATTTTACAGATGAGGAAACTGAGGCAGAGTTAAGTAATTTGGCCAGAGTCACACAGCTAGTAAATGTCTAAGGCTGTATTTGAACCCAGGAAAATGAGTCTTCCTGACTCCAGGCTTGCTACTCTACCCGCTGAGCTGCCCCAGTTCGACACATAGTGGGCACTTAATAAAGACACTGGGTTGAATGGCATGGAATTTCATCACCTGGAGCCAATGTTCCACGTTTGATAACTAGAGTTGTTGGCATGGTTTTCCTTCCGTGCTATATCTGTTTGCTACCCAACACTCCCATTCCCCAAACATCATCGAAGTGATCCCCTGGGAGTGCTGCTCGTTCCTAAGACCCGTTTCCACACATGCCTGCATCTCCAGCAAGAAGCAATCTCCCAAAGGAGGAACCTGGGAGCCCTCATTTCTTGATGCTCCCACCCCGAGGTCAGCACAGAGCCCAGCGCCCCCACCCCGCAGTCTGCACAGCGCCCAGCACTCTGAGGCTGCAGCTGAGCGAGCCATCCCTGGTCCCCAGCCTACCTCCTCCAGCCTGCGGCGCTGCTCTTTCTGCTCCTCAATGCGCTTCTGACGCTCCGCCAGCAGTTGGCGCTTGTGCTCCTCATTCTCTCGCTGTTGCTGTTCCAGCTGCTGCCGCCGGAGGGCCTCCGAGCGCTCCTTGTTGGCCAACTGTAGGCGCAAGAAATCCCGTCTCAGGGTGGATTCCCCAGGCAGGTTCAGGATGGAACTATGTGGGGAGAGAAAAGGAGAACAGAGACAGGGACGCTGAGAGAGGAGGAGTGCACACAGAGTGAGGGATGGGCTCCCCACTGCACACGAGGTCATTTAGTGGCAGGACAAGCCTGATGTTTAGCGCATCCTTCCACCACCTACCTGGTGAAGGTGCGTTTTAGACATGGGCAAGGTGGGCACTGTCAGTTTCCCAACATATATAACTTATTAAAGGAAACTGGTGATGGAGGCCAGCTGTTCATTCCGTCCAAAACATGAATAATTACATTCGAGATATACTTGGTAAATGACAACCCACAGCATCTAGCATGATAGCCACAGCTAGAACAGCCCTCAATCTTCTCTACTTAGTTACCATCATCAATATATATGAGGAAGGCAATTAAGTCAAGATCACATGCATTTATTAAGTCCTTACTATGTACCAGGCACTGCTGTAAACGCATCCCAATAGACAAAGAAGGGTGTTTGTTGTATATGAAACCACAAACTTCTGTCTTACATCCTGCTTAATTTTTGTTTGTTGACTACTTGTTGACTATACTCCAGTCATTGCTCCATCTTCTCCCCTTCCCCCAGCTCCTGGGTCAGTGCTATACTTCCCAGGTGCCCCCTTCATCTGTTGTCTTATCTCATTCGAATATAGACTATAGTAACTATCTTGCTTTCTTGTATAGGTACCCCAGCACTTAGCCCAACAGACACAGTGAGTTCTTAATACATTTTTGCTCTATCTCTCTACCAGTCACTTGTTCATTCATTTTTAACTATGTCTGAGGCTCAAGAAAGCCAGATTGTGCTGCAACTTTAGTGAAAACTAAAAATCAGGAGGCTTTCAAAGGACTAGAAATAACATTACAAAATTCAAGTTATAAAATAACTACCACCACCCTTCACAAGCTCCCCTCCCCGCAACACACACACATACACACTACCCCACATGAGGAATGTGCCTGGTGGTCTGTATAACAGGGACATCTGGCTCCTCTCTTTAGGAGCCAAATCCAATTTTCCTTCTGTTCTGGCAGTGATGCTACCATCATTTAGCTCTCGCCCAGTATGTCCTACAGCCCTTGAAATGGTACTCTGAATCACAATGGGTACTTAAAAGATGGAAGTTTACTGACTTGTCTTAGCTTCTTTAGATCTTTTATAGGGCATACACATATGGTTATTTTAAAAGAGGACCCAATTTAGTAGAATCACAGAACTTCAGATTTGTTATGAAGCTTGGGGCCATCTAGACCAACCTATACCACATGTGCTTGTTTGAAGGGACCATGACATCAGGGAGGTGATGCTATGATATGCAGGTGAATTGAATTTAAGTGAGAAAGGGCTGTGCAAAGTCACCAGCCTCACTTTCTCTTCTGGAGTCATCTGGATCCAGTGGCCAGATATGGATCAGGACAACTGGAGATGGCCATATCCAAAAAATGGCTGACTATTTTTTTTTACTGAATTGTAATGGTAGCGCAAGTCTGTAATGGCTTAAGAATCTACATTAGGAATGGGGAACCTGGGGTTTCGAGACCACATGTGGTCCTGTAAGTCCTCAAGTGTGGCCCTTTGACTGAATCCAAACCTCACAGAACAAATCCCCTTAATAAAAGGATTTGTTCTGTAAAACTCAGACTCAGTCAAAAGGCCACACCCAAAGACCTAGAAGGCCACATGTGGCCCTGAGGCCACAGGTTCCCTGCCCCTGATCTACATGATGTTCCCAATTGCTATTAATCTCCCTAACTACATTGTACTTAACTATAATGTATTTATTTTTGCACTTATTCTGTATATACCTATATATGCGTATGTTTTCTCCCTGACAAAATGTTAGACTCTTGAGAGAAAGGTTCATTTATTTATTTATTTATTTTGTATTTCTAGTACCTGGTGTATATTTGGTGCTTAATAAATGTCTATTCATTGGTTTATAAAATAACAGAAGATTTGGATTAAGTGATGTAGAAAAAGGAAAGTTGAGCTAAAGTAACAATCTATGTGATGATCATGGTAATGTAAGTTAAGGGTAGGGGAGTCGATCAGAATACCACCGATCAATCGATTTCCCCCAGCCCAGTTTATGCAAACACAGAAAATAATGGGCAAGTAGGCAAAAGGCAAAATGGTGTTGTGGTCTTAAGGCAGAACTAAAGGAAGCTTTATCCTTTGTTACCATTTTATGAGGTGGGAAGATTATCTTCCATGGTTGTGGATAGAATTAGAGACTAAGCCATCAACTGGAAAAAAATATTGGTCTTGCCCCCGGTGTCCTTAGAAAAGCAGGATGCCCTCTTGAGACAATCAGTAGTGCCTGGATATTATCTAAGGAGTCTTCCTTCTGGCATCATAGAAGAGGACCAGATTTGGAAGTAGAGTCTAGGTCTTGAGAGGGAATCATTGCTTAGTTCTCAGGGAAGTGAGATTTCTCTCTCTTCCCCCTCCTCTGCCAATACTTCCATAAGACAGTGTCTGGTTGTACAGCTACTCATTCAATAGAAGCTACTAGACCAGCAGGGAGAAAGCACAGTGAATCCAGTAGAATAATCCACTCAGGGAAGATGGAGAAAAGAATGGAGAACTGGGACTCCAGGCACTGAGGGCATCACATACGTGTGGGGCTTCCTACTGTGGAATGTATGCCTACTCATCCATGGCTGATGTGCATGGTTGAGGGAGAGCAGTTTGAAGTTACCATACTTATGATGCACATCAGCAAATACATTTTTGAGGTCATTGTGACCCATGACTATTTAAGGTAAATGCACAGGTAGAAGCTCAAAAGCCATAATTTTAGGAGTTTGGTCTTCCCTGGGGAAAGATCCTCTGAGTCTGAGCTTGAGGAAAGCCCAGAGGGAGTGCTGCAAAGGGAAATGTGGAGAGGTAACAAAAGGCTTTTCATAAACAACAGCCAATGTTATATGAATGCCATTAAAGTTAAAGGACACATCCTTTCTCTCTGCTAGTAATGGCTAAGTTTACCTTTTAGGGACAGTCTGTTTCGTAAGAGGGTTTACTTTGGTGTTTTTTGAGAAGTGTACAATACATCCAAACAAAATAGTATGGTACATTTTGAAAAGCAAAATTAAACAAAGATAATTCCCACCTCTCCTCTTCCTACTGTCCTGCCTCACCAACCAACCTGCCAAACAAGCACCATTTAAAATATTATAATGGTGGATTATAGTTATGTGAATTGGAAGTAGGTGTAAATGACACATCGTCATATAATACCATGCCCCAATCCTATTCCCCCCCCCCCCCCCCCAACCACAGTAGTAACAGAAAGGGAATATTTTCCGAAAGGACTTACAAAATGTGGTACAGATACCTTTAGGGACCAAAGGCCATCATTTGTGAATGTGGTTGTATCATTGGGAATATCAAGATGAAAGCTGTTGGTAACATTCTACTCGTAAATAAAGTTTGATTTATAAGAAAATCTGATGATGTTTAAGACTCCATTTTCAGTAGCTTCCCATTGCCTGCAGAATACAGTTTAACCTTCTGTTCCTAGGTCCTCCATAATGTGACTCCAACTTATCTGATTGATGTCATCATTTCATACCCTTCCCCTTCACAGAGTCACAGGGCAATAGGGTGCCAGACCTTGGGTCAGTAAGATATAAGCTGAAATCCTACTCTATCATTTAATAACTTTTAATTATAGACACTGTTCTGAGTTTCTGCATATGTAAAAAGGGAACAATAACTACAGTTGTAGTTGCTTCATGGGGTTTTTGCGAAGATCAGTTGAGATTATGTACTTAATGTATTTTATAAGCTTCTCAGTAGGAGGTGGCAAGCTTCTCCAAGCTAGGACTATGCCATTTTCTACCATTGTATCCCCAGTGCCTCACACATTATAGGAAATTCACATATGTGTACATGTATGTACACATGTACACGTGCAACACAAATATGTGTATATGTATAACCATATGTACACATACATGCACACACTGTGTATGTATACATGTGTATGTATATGCATATATGAATGTGTATCTGTGTGTATGTGTATGTATGTGTATATATGTACATATACATATATATATAAAAATTTGTTGAAATGAATAGAATTCATAGCAAAACCAGGGACTAGGTGGAAAACTCACCTTCCCCCAATAAATTAATACTATAAATAATATTTCAGGAGACATATTTAACCTACTTGAGAATAAATAATTTTCAGCACAAGAACGCAGGTGCAATGTCTATGCTAATTACAAATTAACCTTATCTAATATTCCTTCTGATTAAAAAAAAATGGAGCGAGCAAATGATCGTGCCAAATGGGCATCAGAAAACTGAGCGGCCACAACCAGATTAGTGTTTCCATCAAATAAAACTTACAACAAAATTAATCTGGCAGATATTAATGAGCTGGATAATGGTTATTGTTCATATGGTAATTGGTTCTTATAAATGACTGTAATTAGCATAATTTTTATATAGTCAAATTTAGATTTCAGTTTTCCCTTTTTTTGTTAGTTTTCCAGTATCTATAAGCAGCATCAACAGTGACAGTTTCTCTGTGCATTTTAATCCCTCCCCTCAGCTGTTTATCTTGCCTGGCTGTCTTATCTGTCTCTTTTGTCTGACTGTCTGATCTGTCTTGGCTGTCTGTCCCATAGGCACAGAATCTCACACTCATACACACACACACACACACACACACATACTCACTCACTCTCTGAAAGACTAAGATTCTGAATCTGCCTTCCACCTGCCAGGGCTCTGTGTCTGACCCTTTACCCTCACGTGGCTTAGACTTGAGGCTTCCTATGTTGAAGTGGGGGCTGGAGGGAGACAGGGCTTGTTTGTTTATTTGACAGACAGTAGTAGAGTACTGTTGACTGGCCTTCCCCATGCCCTTTGGCACGCTACTTGGGCTATCCTGATGTTTTCTTCATCACCCCAGCTCCAAGGCAGGGGCTGCAGAATTTAAGTAAAAACTGAGTGCTGGTTATTGTGGGGTTTTCTCTAGCCTTTTCAGAACTAAATGCACTTCATTAACTTTCTCAGACTGTGCTCCTGGATCTTTAGCCACTATCTCTCCAATTCAGCATTCTCCCAGGTATCCGATGGCTGGGCATGCCCTATGTTGCCCATTTTTCTAAAGTTTGGAGAAGGGAGCTGGATGGACCTAGGGAAAAATGAGCCCACTCCATCCTTTGTCTCTGGGCATTTTTGCTGGCATTATCCCTCATGCCTGGAATGCCCTCCATCTTCATCTCCATCTCCTGTCCTCCCGGGTTCCCTTCAAGTCCTGGCTAAAATCCAACCGTCGACAGGAAGCCTGTCCTAATCCCCTTCATGCTAGAACCTTCCCTCTTGGATTATTTTCTAATTTCTCTTGCATGTATCTTGTTTGTACATTGTCATCAGACTGTTTTCTATTTTGTCAGGCTGTGAGATCCTTGAGAGCAGAGACTGATTTTTGCCTCTCTCTGCTTCCCTAGTGTGGAGCCTAAGTCCTGGTAAGGTATAAATGCTTTAGTCAATGAATCAATCAACAAACATTCATTACATACTACTATGTGTCAGGCACTGTGCTAAGCTGGGGTTTCAAGACAAGAGATAGTCCCTGCTCTCAGGCAGCTTAGATTCTAAAGGACGATCCAGAAGAGGTACATGATGAATACCAGGTAGTCTTCGGGGGAGGCTCTAGTCACTGTGAGGGGTCAAGGAAGGCTTTTTGTAGGAGGCGCCTCATCTAGTATGTAAATTTCATTTGTCCATATATGCATACAGATCTTATCACTGAAAGGGTAATGTGTGTACATGTCTTTCCCTCTAGAGGGGCAGGTAGGTGGTATAGAGTATAGAGCTCCAGACCTGAAATTCAAAAGACTCTTCCTGAATTCAAATATGTCTGGAGACACTTACTAGCTGTGTGACCCTGGACAAGTCATCTAACCCTGTTTGCCTCAGTTTCCACATCTGTAAAATGAGCTGGAGAAGGAAATGGTAAACCGTTCAAGTATCTGTGCCAGGAAAACCCCAAATGGGGTTATGGAGAATCAAACACAACTGAAAATGACTGAACAGCTTCCCTCTAGAATGTAAACTATTATTTTCCTTTATGTCTCTGTATCCAGAGTGTCTGGTAGGTGCCTAATGAAAGCTTGGAGATCAAATGACTGAGTTCAAGCCTTTGTACCTTGTGTCCTTAAGACCAGCCCTAGCCTGTATCCCAAAGAGATCATACAAGTGGGAAAAGCATCTGCATGTACAAAAATATTTATAGCAGCTCTTTTTGTGGTGGCCAAGAATTGGACATCAAGGGGATGCCCATGAATTGGGGAATGGCTGAACAAGTTGTGATATATGAATGTAATGGAATACTATTGTGCTATAAGAAACGAGGAGCAGACAGACTTCATAATAACCTGGAGGGACTTATATAAACCAATACTGAGCGAGGGAAGCAGAACCAGGAGAACATTGTACGCAATTACAGACACATCATATCTGAGATGATTGACCTTGATAGACGGGGATCCTCTCAACAATGCAAGATGATAAGACAGTTCCAAAAGGACACACAATGGAAAAGGCTACACGAAGTCTGAATGCAGATTGAAGCAAACTTCTCGTTATTTTTCTTCTTTGTTTTGTTCTGTTCCTTCTTTCTCGTTGTTCATTCCATTGGTTATAATCCTTCTTTACAAGCTGACTAATGTTTACTGTGAAGGTATTTGTAGATCCTTTATTTGATTACATGCCACCATGGTGGGGGGGGAGGAGAGAGGAGATGGAGGGGGAGAAAATTTGGAATTCAAAAGCTTGTGGAACTGAATGTTGTAAACTAAAACTAAATACACAAATTAATTAAATTTTAAAAAAGAAAATAAAATGTAAAAAAAAGAAGAAAAAACCAATTCTAGCTAAGTTGGGAGAGATACATCAGTAGATTAGCCATGGGGTCCTGATTTATTTTTCTGGCCCTGGCAATCACCACCTACTTAGTGATGGAAGGAGATGTGATCTACATGGTGGAAGGCAAACCCCTTCCAGGAAAATCAGGCATCTTTGAAACCCTGGAGTCTCTGCATGGCACTGGAATGGCTTCTATTCTGAGAGTAGGCCCTCTCTGGGATTCTTCTCTCCCCACCTGCAGTAACTTGATGTGAATTGGACCTTTCTGCAAAGGGTGAGGAGGGGATAGTGTGGGAGGGAGGGCCATGAAAGAGCAAGGCAGAAGTGCCCACATTTCCCTCTATCCTAATTTTTGCCCTGTGCTAGGTTGTTTACTTTCAACTGTAAACTTTCAAATGAAAAGCGGGGGCAAAGTTATTTTTATTCCACTTGGCTTCCCATATGGGCGACTTCTCAGGGACTCTGCTCCAAGCTGGGCTGTTTGCTGTTCCTCTCACCCTTTGCTCAGTTTCTTGTCTTTGTTTCATGCTGTTCTTTCTTGCAGAAATTTTCATTCCCTCCAGAACTGTCTTGGCAATTTCCATCTATCCCCCACAGTCTAATCACGGCTTGTCTCCTCCTTGAAGCTTTCCCTGAACTGTCTGTCCTCTCAACTAACAAAGTTCTCTGGGTCTCTCTCATGGTGTAGTCATTGTGTGTGTGTGTGTGTGTGTGTGTGTGTGTGTGTGTGTGTGTGTGTGTGTGTGTGTGATTGCCCTTCTTAAACTTCAGGTAGAGACTGGGTGTGTCACAAACTGGTACCACAAAAAGAATACTTGCTTTGCAAATTTGCATTTGAATCCCACATCTGATGCTAGCTAGCTGTATGATCATGGGCAATCCACTTCAACCTCTCTGTGCCTCAGTTGCCACAGCTGTTAAATGAGGGTTTGGATTAGATTGTCTCTGAGGTCCCTCCCAGCTCTTATATCCTACCCGTACTCAGCACAGAGAGTCTATGGGGTGATAACTACAGTGTGACATTTCAACCAGGGCCCCAAAAGAGGTTTGTGAGTAGAACTTTTATCTCTTACTCCTAGATAAAAATTTGTGGGGAGAGGGAGTTGGAAAGGAGACTCAGTTTACCTTGTGTGTAAGGCTATTACGTGCCCAGAGGTCGACTGCCTTGGGTGGAGGTCAGATTGAATGCAGTTGCAGCAGGCTTCTAAGTCTGACTCTTTTCATTTCTTTTTGGTATCTTCTGATGGAATGAGCCGTCAGGTTCCAAGTGATTTTCTCCAAACATACAAGTCTGAACTTGTCTCTTTCCTGCTCAATAAACCTCAGTGACTACCTATTACTTCTGGGACCAAATGCAGATCTTTCTGACATTTAAAGCTGCTCATAAGTGGGCTCTAATTTATCATCCTTATTAGATATTAATGCCTTCCATAACTCCATGGTTAGCCCAACTGGCCTTTTCTTACCAGTCCTCATATCTCTCCTCCAGCCCTTTGCAAAGATTCTTCCAGATGGTGGAAATGGACTTGTTCCATGTAGAGTTCCTGGTTTCATTCAAAGCTCAGTTGAAGAACACTTCCTACTAGAAGCCTTTCCCATTCCTCTTTGCTGCTGTCTTCTCCCCCAAAACTATTGTTGTTCAGTCGTTTCAGTCATGTCCAACTCTTCATGACCCCATTGGGGGTTTTCTTGGCAGAGATACTGGAGTGGTTTGCCATTTCCTTCTCCAGCTCATTTTACAGATGAGGAAATGGAGGCAGAGTTAAGTGACTTGTCCAGGGTCACACAGCTAGTAAGTGTCTGAAGTTAGATTTGACCTCAGGTCTTCCTGATTCCAGACTTGGTGCTTTATCCACTGTACCACTTAGCTACCCTCAAAATTACCCTGCATTTATTTTGAATACACTAATATGTATTGCTATTATACATGATATCACATACATTATATAATACATACATATACACATATATGTATGAATATATACACACATATATATGTGTGTGTACATATATATGTATATATACACAGAGAGAGAGTTAGCACTGATAAAATGTAAGCCCTTTGAGGCCAGCAGTTGCTTCAATTTTGTCTTTGTACTCTTAGTATCTAGTACTATGCCACATAATAGGTACTTAATACATTCTTGTGGATTAAAGGAGTACCCTGATGGGACTCAGATAATGGTGCCTTCACAATGAGGTTCCCTTGACATGGAATTGCTGGTTTTCCCCCTCAAGAATATGAGACCTTCCTCAAACCTTGAAAATAAGCAGAAATATGTCTTGTTCTCTTCAACACCATATGCTATGAGTGAATGCCAATAAGGATGATAAATTAGAGCCAGGTTCAAAAATTTAACCTACCCCCCCCCCCAAGCACCATTTAGCTCAGTCTCCTCACTGTATAGATAAGAAAATGGAAATGGAGAAGAGAAATGTGAATTGGCCATGGTCAGAGAGGTAATGAGAATCGGAGACAGGATTGGAACCCAGGTTTTCTGACTCCAAACTGAACATTATTTCCACTGGACCTTTGAGAAGGCATAGAGATTTCATTGCCCCAACTAGATTAGAATCTTTTGGCACTCAACAAATTCTTTTCTCCTTTAATGGATGGCTCTTTGTGAATGTTGGTCACTCTGGGTTCTTGTGGCTTAAGAGCTATAGCAGCAAAAGGCACTAGACAAATGATGTAATTAAAAAATTAATGATGCTTAAGAAATATCAATTGATCATGAACTCAGAGGCAGATTTCAGTCAAAATCTCCTCCTCATGGGGGACCTGGTCATGACTCTGAAGCTGCTGTCTAATTTCTAAAATGTCCTTCTCTACTCTTCAGGAATTCAATAAGATTAAAGTGTGTAAAAGTAGAAACATGAACATAATTATTTTCTTTTTTTTTGCCTTTTGGAGGGCAATTGGGGTTAAGTAACTTGCCCAAGGTTACACAGCTAGGTTTTTTATTTTTGTGCGTGTGTGTTAAGTGTCTGAGGTCGGATCCGAACCCAGGTCCTCCTGACTTTGGGGCCTGCGCTTTACTCATTGCGCCACCTAGCTGCCCGAACATAATTCTTAATTAGGATAGGATGGCATGCCACAGTTAAATGTGAAAGGATCAGTTTGTGAGCTGGGGAGAGCCCAGGGAGATGACCAGATCAAGCACAGCTTAGTCTGAAAAATGTACAGGGTGACCCCAAAGTCTTAAGGCAGCTGAAGTTTTAATAACTTAAAAAGGTACAAAGATTTTTGGGACACTTTTTGTCATTGAGACTGCCTAATTTGCATGGGTAGTCAGTCATCAGAAAGGCCGTAAGTCCATGACACTTTTCTGGCTGGATGACCTACTGGAAAATAGCATGTGCCAGTGGGATTGGACAGGCTACAACTGGAGAGATAGCATTTGCTATTCTACCTCTGAGAACAGCTTCATTTTCCACATGGTTTCCTGGGAGCCATTATCTTTATACTGCCAAATGAGTCGTGGCCAACATTTTAAGCCTCAGGTGGAAGGGAGCAATTCTTTGGTTTTTGCCCTTGGAAGATGATATGGCTAAGCTGGCCATCTCTTGGCAGGCAAAGAATTTGTAGAATTGCTGGTTTACCTCTCATGGGGAAGAGAAATCACAGTGAGGTGGTCACCTCAGGCTTATTGGCTTAAAAGTTCAGAATTGAGGAAAACTGAGAATCAAATTCATGGCAGCAGAAAACACATGGATAAAAAAATGAGGGAATGTGGTGCTGGAGAAAGAACCTTGGCCCGAGTTCAAATCCTGCTCTTACAATGGGTAAGATGCTTGTGATGGTTGCATTGATCCTTTCCAGACCTTGTAATTTTATGACCTCTTATGTCACCTTTCAGCTCTCAAGATATGATCTCCTTGTTAGAGAAGACAACTAGGTATGGTGCTGAGGGTTGACTATGCAGAAAAGATTCTGTTTAGGACTTTCAATATACCAGGCAGTATTTGAGTGCTAAGAATACAAAAAAAAATGAAAAATAGTCTCTCAAAAAGATCACCTTCTTTGCAGGGGGAAATACATATATACATATATATGTATATATATATATATATAGATAGATAGATAGAGATAGAGATAGATTGATCTGTATAGATAAAGATCTATCTATCTATCTATCTATCTATCTATCTATCTATCTATCTATCTATCTATCTAATCAAGAGAAGTACAGACTTAGAGCCTAAAGGGGCACAGCTGATAGAGCCCTGGGCCTAGATTCAGGAAGACCTTTCAAGTACAGCCTTAGATACTTACCAGCTGTGTGACCCTAAGTGAGTCACTTAGCCTCTATCTGTCTCCTTCTTCATATATAAAATGGGGATCATAATAGTACTTAACTCCAAGATTGTTATGAGAATAAAATGAGATATTTTAAAGTGCTTTGTAAACCTTAAAGCATTACATAAATTCTAGAGATGATTGATGATGATGATGACGATGATGATACTGGCTCAACTAACAAATCAGGGCATCAGGAAAGACTTCCAATAGGAAATGGTATAGGAACTCATTCTCCAACAAACTGAATGATTTATAAGAGGCAGAAGAGAAGAGGGAGAGATTTCCAGTCACTGAGGGCTATTTACACAAAGGAACAGGGGCTGGACAGGGGAATGCCTTGTTTGGAGCACAGCAAACAGGCCCATTTGCAAATAATAATAGCTAAGATTTCTGTAGCACTTGTTTACTATACGCCAGGCACTGTGCTAAGCACTTTACAGTCATCTCATTTGACCTTCCCAACAACCCTGGCTAGAACAGAGTTGGGGAGGGCTGGTATCATGCCATAAACTTGGAAAGGTTGGCTGGCACCAGGTCTGAAAGGCCTTAGATACCAAACTGATAAGTTTATATGAACATGATCATGAGGTGGCCAATGGAAGACTGCTTTCTCCAGTATTCGTTTTAATAGATTTAAGTTGTGTACAAAGGCTTTAATGTAAGGATCATAGGATCAGAGATTTAGATCTTGAGAGGGTCCTAAGAAGTAATGTAGTTATCTCCCCCTTCCCCCTCCTTTTTTAACAGATGAGGAAACTGAGGCTCAGGAGAAGGTGAAATAGTCAAATCAAAGTCCCAGAATCCTACCTTTTCCTAGGCTCCCTAGATACTGTTTTCAGAAGTGATTTTTGAACCTCATTATCTTAAAAAATAATTTTGTTCTACACTGTTCTTTGTACAAGTGAAAGAATCCTTGACTCAGTCTTATGTATCTAGGGGGACTGAAGAAGAAGCAGATACTTGAAGTCTGACTCTTTTGTATTGGTTTTCTCTAGAGACATTCTCTGGAATACTTAATTATGCTAATGGTAATGAACTAAACAAAGTCATTCTCAAGGAGCCTTGAAGCAAATGGATGAAGAGAAAGGGAAGGAGCACCAAAAGGCCAAAGAAGTGTGAGAAAAATGGAAGGGTGGATTTGGATTTCTGGGTTCCATCTTTCTTACCTGGGCTCTCCAGAGTCATTTTCCTCCTCCTCTTCTTCACTGCCGCTGTATTCATACTCAGTCTCATCTAAAAGTAAATTCGAAGACCATGAGAGCTAGAAGGAACCAGAGAGACTGTGTAATGTCCACCTCCCTCCACCCATTTCACAAAGGATCAAACTGAAAGCCAGAGAGGGCATGTGACTTCTAAGCATCACAGAGTTTGTGATAGAGCAGGCCACCATTCCAAGTGTTCTGACTTCTAGGCCAGTATCTTGAGAAAGAAACTCCGAGACTCTCTACATGAACACCGGGCTACTTCTCGATCCAAGGGCTCAGGCCACAAAGACCTTGTTCTGCAACATTCCCTTCCTTCCCTTCCTTCCTTCCTTCCTTCCTTCCTTCCTTCCTTCCTTCCTTCCTTCCTTCCTTCCTTCCTTCCTTCCTTCCTTCCTTCCTTCCTTCCTTCCTTCCTTCCTCCCTTCCTTCCTTCTTCCCTCCCTCCCTCCTTCTATCTCTCTCTCTCTCTTTCTCTCTCTCTCTCTTTCCATTTTGGATGGGGGAAGGTAGGGCAATTGGGGTTGTGACTTGCTCAAGGTCACATGGCTAGTTTTTTGTGTTAAGTGTCTGAGGCCATCTGCAACATTTTCTTGAACTATCTCCAGGTTTTTCTCTTATAGCTGCTGTTTATACCAGAAGGATTAAAAAATGTCAGAAATTACTTTCATTTTGTAGTAACTTTATATAGGGGAGATTCAATTTAATCCAACAAACAGTTCTTAAACACCAAGATGTTCCAAGCACTACTGAGGATAACGATGATGACTGAAGCATGGTGACCTCAACTGCATGGAAAAAAATGTCCCAAAGCACTAATAAGAAGAATGAAAGTTTAAATATCTCTAAGATTTCAACTCATATCATCAAACTGTCAAAGATGAGAAAGATGGAAACAGTAATTGTTGGAAAAAGTAAAGGGAGACAACCAGTGTTTCTGGAACTGTGTTTTGGCCCCAACATCCTAGAAAAATCGCTCTAGAAAAAAAAACTGAATTATTAATATCTGGCCTAAAGAAATTTTGTCTTAGAGTCAGGATGACCCGGGTTTAAGTTCTACTTTGGACTATGTGATCCTAGGCAAGCAACAGAACCTCTTGATGCCTCAAGTAAGTGTCTAAGACTATCTGCTGGGTGTTATTTACAAAAAGTGGTGTGCACTTTCCTGAACTTAGGAGAGAGAGGAAAGTCTCCTCACTGGGAGTTCCTAACACCAATGAAAACCTAGGTACAGGTCTCTCACCCCTCCAAAAAAACCCTGAAAATGGATCTTTAAGTGGCACTTTAAATTTCACAAAGTGCTTCAAATGGATTATTTCATTTAAACCTTGAAACAACCCTTTGAAGTGGGTGTTATTATTTTTATCTCGGTTTTATAGATGAGGAAATTGAGGCTCAAAGATGTTTTGTGATTTTCCCACAGTCACATATTTTCCAAGTGTCTGAACCCCAAGTCTTCCTGACTCCAGGTATAGCATCTTTAAAAATATTTTAAATTTATTTTAAATTTATGGACTAAAACAAACTTTTTCATAACAATGTATAATAAAAAAAGATTGTACACAAAACTATAAATTTCTCATGTACAACTTACTATCCCTTTTAAATCTATAATACAGTTATCGTGTCAATTTCTTTTCTTTTCTCTTCCAATGTTATCTGCATCCAGGTACAGCATTATTGCCATTGTACCACACTCACTATCCAACTCCCAATCTTCAGGAGTATTTCTTCCATAAGAGGACATAGGATTCGTTGATTTTGAGTTTTGATATACTCAAAACAGGTGGAACAATCACTTTGAGAGAAGAATTTTAGCTACGCTTTCTGTGGACCTACAACCTGCCCACAGACTGTAATTTGGCAAACAAGAGTGTTTGTGATACAAAGTGTTTTTTTTAAAAGCCTCCTATTTTATATCATCTGACCCCACCCCCGGCACTGCTGTTACTGTTGTAGAGCACTGTAATTTCAAGAGAACAACAGTAGACTGCTCACGAGACCAAGGTCACACTGTCACCAGGAGGGGGCAGTGCAGAGGCTGCATGCAATAGGAATTGCCATTTAATGAACACGTTTAGCTTGTTTGGCTTAAATCACAGTACAAGTTAAATGATTAATACCCCAAACAGCTACCAGAGAGGAAAAGACAAAACAAATTACAGAAGCTGAAAAAGTTTAGAGGTCTTATTCTCCATTAAATTCATAGAGTCATAGATTATAAATTCACAAATTTGAGCAAGAATTCTCCTTAGAATTCATTCAGTCCAAGCTCCCCATTTTACAAATGAGGAAACTGAGGCCCAGGGAGCTTGCTTAAGGTCACATTCACTACAAGTGACAGAGATATGGGATTTGAACCTAGGTCCTCTGACTCCACATTAATCACTTTTTGTAAAATATGATGCTGAAGGTGCTTTTGTCCATTTGCTTTCTTCCTATGTTCAGTCAATCACTTTTATTCATTCAGTAACACACATTTATCAAATGCCTACTATTGGCCATCATATGGGACATTGCACCAACCATTTCTGAGCCTTTGTATTAGCTCTTTCTGTGGCCCAGAATGCACCCTCCTCTAGAACCCTGAGCTTCCTTAAAAGCTAAAGTCAAATACCACCTCCTGCAGACGTGATAAAGTGAGGTCTCTGCCTCTTCCCCCACCAAAATGAGCTAGGATTTTCTTTATAAATATGTACTATACATTTATATGTGCACACATTGTTTCTGCTAATAAGATGGGATCTCCTTAATAAGCCTGAGAACATTTCCTTCTTGACATTGTATCTCCCCAACTTCTAGTACATGTTACATAGTAGGCAATCTGTATGAGTTTATTGATACTGTGTACAGGACACCATGCTAGCAACTGGGAGAGATGTAAAGTCTAGATAAGATCTGGATCATTTCCTCTTTCAATAATAATAATAAATACAATAAAAATTAAAAATTAAAAAGGAAAGACACTGACCAGAGGCAGTATGATATAGTAAAGTCAACCTTTACAATGCTCTCTCTTTCTCTCTCTACACACACATGCATGCACGCACGCACGCATGCACCCACACATAATCTCATCTGAATATCAGATTGGTACTCACATAGGTGCATGTACTTCAAGGTTAGTTATCTCCTTTTCACGCATGATAAAACTGGGTCTAAAAAGTCAAGTGACTTGCTTAAGGTCTCACAGCTTGTAAAAGATGGGATTTGGACCCAGGTTTTCCCGACTCACAGTTTAATCCTCTTTGTTCTAGAGCTTATAACCTTAAAGAAGGGTAAGACTCCAGCACAAATAGCAATGCTTTATAATAGCATAAAAGTGCATCAGAGGATTCTCAAATAATGTAAGACCAATAGGAAATGTGTGTGTGTGTGTGTGTGTGTGTGTGTGTGTGTGTGTGTAAGGAAAAGATGGACACATTTATCTCCCTACCAATAAAGGCATCTGAGTAAATGTACAATTTCATGGCTCCATATTGAAACTTCAACTGAAATGAACAAGAACAGAATCCATAGAGGAATGTGGAATACTTATTTGATGAAGAAGATTATGGCAAAGGAAAGAATCACATTAATCTAATTACTTCCCACCTCTAGGGGAAAACCTTCATTTATCAGACTACCTAATTTTAATACTTTGCCAGAATCTTCAGTGATTTCTTTTGTATTACTGAGAAAAATGAGCAGATGTCAATATTTCTCATAGAAAATAGAATTTCATTAAAAATAAAGAAACATAATGAAAGGTAGAATTACAAGACTCTCCCAAGCATTTGTCATTGAGGAGGCTGGAAGTAGGATGAGAAAAAATTAAAGGAAACAAACTGAGTCATTTTCACATAAAAGACTTCGAGTGGATGGGATTTAAGTACCAGGCATTATACCTTGTTTTGGTGGGTACCTGGAGATTAGCAATGGGCTAATCTGGGAGGTCCTAGTCAAGAGAAGGATCAGATGCCTCTTTAAGACATCAATGAAACTCTTTGGAAACCTATTCCCTGGTATCCTAATGACTCTATCTCCAGTTTTAACATAGTGCTCGGTGCCTAGGTTTCATTCACTGTGGCATTCCTCCCCCCCTACATCATACACAGTAATAACAGGACCTAGATCAAAAATTATCTCAGCTACATATCAATCAGACCATGGACAAGTAGATTCACCTATCTGGGATTCCATCTGTAAAATGAAAGTCAAAGAGCCACACTTGAGGGTCCTAGAGGACCACATGTGGTCTTGAGGCCACAGGTTCCCTACCCTTGCTGGTCCAAATGACCTCTAAGATCTAGAGGTTCTAGATCTAAGAGCTGAAGAAGAGAACATAGAAGATATAGCAGAGTTCAGTAAAAAGAGTCTCCATCTTGGAATCAGACTTGTCTCTCCATGGAACATAAGCTCCTTGAGGGCAGGGACTATTTCATGTTCCCTTTGTATCCTCAGTGCCTAGTACCTTAGAGGTGCTTAGTCATATTTATGGATCAATTGGTGTGTATTCAAGCCCCATTTCCTCTATTTAGTATTCATGGATAAATACTTTTACCATGAAGACATAATAATACTTGAACTGCCCACCTCAAGGGTTTATCAATCAATCAATTAAGCAGTAAGCATTGATTAAGCATCCTTGATGGGCTCGTTGTATGTCAGACACTGGAGACACAAAGACAAAAGTGAAACAGTGCCTGCCCTCAGGGAACTTCCATTTTCTTTTAGAGGAGAATGCATGTATAGAAACCAAAGCACAGGAAAAGTTCGGGCTAGATGGAAGGTATCTGGGGAGTCTATAGAGCCATCAATAAGCCTTTAGGGAGGGATAACAGTAGCTGTTGGAAGTATCAGGGAAGGTAGAGGGTACCATATGATTTGCATTTTAAAGGAAAAGAGATTCTGTGATGCCGAAGTTAAGAAGAAGTGTATTTAAGTGATGGGGAAGAGCCAGTACAAAGTCCAGTTTGGCTGGATTATATGGAGCATGGGAAGGAGAAGACTGTACACAGTGGCCAGAAAGATATGCTCTCTGTTTTATTGGGCTTTAAAAGCCAACAGAGGAGTTCAGATTTTCTTTTAGAAGCTTTGGAAGCCACTAGAGTTGAATGGGGAGCTTTGACATAGTCATATCTGTGTTTAAGAAATTTGCTTTGGCAATGGTGTAGAGGAGAGAGACTTGAGACAGGCAGAAGGCAGCAAGAGTGCTGATGAGGGCTGGGGAGGTCCTGAACTCATGGAGTGGCCCTGGGAAGGGAGAGAAGGGGCAGATGCAGGAGATGTTGGTAGGGAGAAATAGCCCACCCTCTTTGAAAGTTGAATGCTGAGTATATTAAATACTTTAAAAAGAAAATTTGGAAAAAAATAAAAGGGTTATGATCTGCCCTGGTGGGGAGAATTCACAGTTGCTTGGATTTTTAAAGGCTTTTAAAATCCATTTGAATTATTTTTAAGTTGAGGGCAAATTATGAATTAAAATATGAATGGGTACAAATAAATAAACAAAAAATTAAAAAATGGTTGGTTTTGATGAGCAAACAAAATAATGTTAGTACAGTGCTAGATGTAAAGCAATTGGTAAGTGTGAAATAGGGTGAGGTTGGTGGGTCTAGAATCTACACAACGGCTTTCAATTGCTGGAAACATAGTGAAAACAGCAAAGGACGTTACCTTTTCTCTCCTCTGTTGGGGGGTGGAGGGCACAAACTGGGACATGAGAGCATAGTGAATGTTTTAAGTAATTACTCAGATGTATAAAGAAAAGTCAATGCTGCAATACATTTTCTCCATGGGAAGTCTGTTTTTATATGCTCTGTCTCAGGGAGGATTTGTTTTTTAGTTTTCAAGATGCTTTTTTTTTTTTTAAAGCTCTGTCAGACTCAGTTTTCTCATCTGTAAAATAGTCATTTCCTGATAGGCACATGCCTCCCTCACACTAAACCTTTTCCAACAGAGAAAAGCATTAAGCAAAAACTGGCCAAGGAAACCACTGTGCCTAACAGATTATGAAACGTTTTCCTCTTTAGCAGGAAGAAATATGCTTTCTCCTCAGACAGGAGTTTACAAAAAGAGGATCCTAGGTATTATTCTTTTTAAAACTATACCTGTGATTTTATTGGTATAAAGAACTTCAGGTGAGAAACCACCCTCTATTAATGAAAACTGGTATCATCCCGAAAATTACAGTGTAATGGAGTTGTCTAGATCATGTAGTGGAAAATTTTTGACATGGAGTCAGGAAAAATTGAATTCAAATCCAGCCTCAAATACTTGCTATCTCTGTGACCCTAGGTAAATCACTTGGCCACTCTCTACCTCAGTTTCCTCAACTGTAAAATGGGGATAACAAGATTACCTATCTCCCAGTGTTGTTTCAACGGTCAACATATCTAAAATGCCTTGTAATCCTTAAAGGGCTCTGTAGATACTGGTTGTTTCTCCTTCTCTGAAAGGGGGCATGACTTGCTCAGGGCACCAAAGTTAGGGTGTGTCAGAGGTGAGAATTGGAACCAGGTAATATTTAATGCTAGGTACTATTTACACAAAAACATTTCAACTGAGGGATCTTTTCCTAGGTGTCTTTTGTTTTTCTTCCAATTTGCCAAATAGGAAAATATATTTGGGAAGCAAATGTCTTTAACCCCAGTCCTTACTTGTCATTAAAAGGCGTTTCACAGTCTGGCTCAGCACAGTTTTGTCTGGTGCCTGGAGAAGATGCTTTTTTAAAATTTTTTAAAACATGTCTCCTCTTTTAAAACAGATCCTATTTCCATGTTCTCCACAGCATGTATGCCTTCGAAACTCAGATCTACAGACCAGTCACTAACCCAGCTGAATGGCTATTCAATCTTTGAGTTATGAAATCTCTGAGTTGGAAATGACTTCTGAGGGCAGCTGGCCTGAGCCCTACCTGAACAGAAACCAAGACAAGGCCTTACTGGGCCAACTGAAAGTTCACCTGGTTTCCACAGCTGCTGCATGGCAGGACTATGTGACCTCTCCCATCCCTCTCCCATCTCTTGGCTCCCATGCAAGATAAAAACCAGTACTAACCTTTCTCTCCTCTTTTCTTCTTTGTCCTGTCGATGTGGTCCTTGAGCTGAATTCGGACCTGTCGTTCATTAGGCTGGTCTCTTATAAATGGATGCTTCATGAGCTGTTCTGTGGTGGGTCTTTGACTATGGTTCTTTACTAAGCAGCTCTCGATGAAAGACTGGAATTTTTTAGACCTAACAAAGAGAGGATGTGAATTAGCCACATGACAGGTCACCAACTCATTGAAACACAGAATTTGGGAGGTGGAAGGGACCTTGGCAATCCTCTAGTCCAATCCGTGCTCAGAAGGCATGCCTGAAATCCCATATGTGACATGTGTTAACCCTTTTGCTTGCAGACCTTCAAGGAGAAGGAACCCACCACCTCCCAAGGTGGCATGCCCCTCTTTTAATAGCTTATTCTTTGGAGTAGCTTTAATGGATAGGACTTAATCCAGACATCAAGCCTAAATTGGCTTCTTTGCAATTTAGTCCCTAGGCTCTTGGTTGTTTTTCCTGGAGCCACACAGAACAAATCTAACACTCTTTTACAAGGCAGTTCTTTAAATCATGTCAAGAGAGCAATATGCTCCTTCCTTCTTCCTATGTCCCACCCAAGTCTTTTCTTTTCTAGACTAAGCATACCACAAACTCAAAGACCACATTGGGATTTACTGAAATTAATAAAGCCAAAATACAAAGTGATCCATCAGGCAAACTGTTAATCCTTACTCTGCTGGCTGCTATGGGATACTAATGGATGGCATGGATTTCTGTACAACAGCATATATTCTGATATAGCCTCCAAAACTTATTTGTTAAGGACACCCTCAATTCCTCCAAATCACCCAGATTTGCAACCCCTGAGTCATTCTTGACTCTTCTCTTTCTCTCCAATCCACCTTCCAATCATTTGTTAACTTTTGGAGATTTCACCTCCATATCATTTCTCTTGTTCATCTCCTTCTCACCAAACTTATGCCTTCTATTGCAATTCAAGTCCTCAACATGTCTCATCTGATCTATTCTAAGAAACTTAACTGGTTTCTTGGTTTTAAGTTTTTCTCCTTTCCAATCCATCCACCCAGCTGCCCAATTGATATTCTAAATCATGCGTCTACCCCCACCCCAACACACCCATTAAAAAAAAAAGTCTTCTAAAACTTCTTATTACCTTTTTATTCCATTGTTTAAAATTCTTTGTAATCTGGCTAATTATCTGCTTTTTCAGTTTTATTTCATATTTCATTGTCTACACAAGGTAGATAATAAATCCAGAAGAAGCTAAAGCAGAGAGAGAGATCTATATGGATTGTGGTCATCAGAGAAAGATTTATGGGTGAATTGAGACCTGAGTTGGATGTAAAAGGATAGGTAATATTTGTATAAAGGGAAAGTAGTAAGAAGGTGGGAGGTGGTACTGGGTATCGGGGAGGAAAGAACAGCAAAGACACAGGATTAAAAATATGCCTGGTGTGTGACTGGACTCTTGTAATCATCTCCTAATAGGTCTCTCTGCCTCAAGCCTTGGACAAATGCTAAATGATTTTCCTAGAGTGAAACTATGCCTTAGAAACTTTCCTAGAGTCTGACTATGCCCTCCCCCTAACTCCTTTAAAACTTCACTGGCTCCCTATTACCTCTGCAAATGCAAACTCTTTTGTTTGGGATTGAGAGTTGCCTACAACATGGCTTCAGTCTCCCTTTCCAGCCTAATGATGCTTTGCTCCCCTCCATGCACCCTATGGTCCAGTTTAATTTACTTTGCTGCTGTTCCTCATACAGGGGACTCCATTTGTCTGCAGTGCTCTCCCTCCTCACCTCTGCCTCTTAGACTCCCTCATTTCCCTTCAAGAATCCACAGAAATGCCTCCTTCTTTGGGAAGCCTTTCCTGATTGTCCCAACCACTTCTGTCTTCTCTCCTGCCCCTATCACCTTGGAGACTGCCATAGTCGATCCTATATATATCTCCATGTGGATATGTTGTCCCTCTGGTAAGAATTCAAATTATCTGAGGGCAGATTTTCCCCCCACTTTTGTCTTGTATTTCCTGTGTCAAATATGACGCTTATTGTGTAGAAAGTACTTAACAAATGTTTGCTGACTGATGGATGGAGATCCCCAGAACACAGTGGAAAATAAAAAGTCAGGGTGGGTAGATAAATATGGTGGGGACAAGTATCAGAGAAATGAACATGAATTCTTGGGGGCTCAATTGAACTGTGAGTAGGTAGTTATCAAATTAGTAATTCAAAGTTGTTTTTGAACTTTGACATTCCAATTAATAAGGAAAGATCATAGATCCATAGGATTTTGAACTGCAAGGGGCTATATCTATTTTTTTTTT
>NW_027185759.1:31899252-31964979 GCF_028583685.1 Petaurus breviceps papuanus
CTCAAGGTTACACAGCCAGTTATTTCTGGGTGTGGTGCTGAGTATCTGAGCCCGGATTTGATCCAGGTCATCCCGACACTGGAGCCTGTGCTCTTACTCGCTGAGCCAGCTGGCTGCCCCTAAGCAAATGGGGTTAAGTAACTTGCTCAAGGTTACACGGCCAGGTGTTTCTGGGTGGGTGCTAAGTGTCTGAGCCCGGGATTCGATCTCCAGGTCTTCTCAACACTGGAGCCGGTGCTCTTACTAGCTGTGCTACCTGGATGCCCCAGCTATATCTATTTCAACCTAGATCTAGACCAATAAAACTGCCACTATTTCATGGAAGAAAAGACTGAGGGTCAGAAAAGAGAGGTTACACAAAGTGGCAGAGTAGGGATTTAACTTTGAGGTTTTCTAAGTCCAAATCTGGGAAACTGGGTGGTGCAGTGGAAAGAGTACCAGGCTTAGAGTCGGGAAGACCTGAGTTCAAATCCAACCTCCGACACTTACTAGCTGTGTGATCCTGGGCAAGTCACTTCACCCTGGTTGCCTCACTTTCCTCATCTGTAAAATGAGCTAGAAAAGGAAATAGCAAACCCCTCCAGCATCTTTGTCAAGAAAACTCCAAACAGAGTCACAAAGAGTCAGACACAACTGAAAATGACTGAAAAAGGACAAAAAAAGTTTCAAGTACACTACAGCACAGCTCTCACAGTAATCTCATCTGTACCCTCAAACTGTTCACTCTCCCAACTTCCCTATTGCCCAGTCATTTACATTCAAAACCTGTCATCTTTGACTCTTTCTACCAACTCATCCCACCATATCCTATCAATTGCCACATGTCCTAACAAGTCTCACTTCCACCTCTAAACTCCATTGTCTTCTTTCTACGATGTCTGTATTGAGATCCAATGACACTGACCTCTAATTTTTCTTGAACAAGAAACTCTATCTCTCACTGATGATTTCTGTTCATTTCTTTTAGATTTTGCAACTTTGGTGAAGTTATTAACTGCTTAAAATAACTTGTGTTGAATGTCTAGGGTTTTCTAGGTAAACCATTCATCTGTAAAAAGAAGTATTTTGTTTTTCTGACTATACTTATGCCTATAATGTCTTTTTTCTTGCCTTATCACTATAACTAGTATTTTTAGAACTGTATTAAATAAGAGTAGTAACAATGTTCTTACTTGTTTTATCCCTGATTGGAAAGGATTCTGGTATTTCACCATTGCAGATAACACTTGCTTTGGGTTTCAGAAAGACATATATTTAGGAAATAATTTTATTACTATGGTTGCTAGCTTTTTTTTTTTAACATAAGAGGGCAAAATCTTATTGTCTACATCTACTGACATAATTAGTTAGCTTTCCTGGTTTCATATAAGTCCCAACTAAAATCTCATTTTCTACAGGAAACTTTTTCCAACACCCCTTAATTCTATTACCTTTATCTTCTATTTATTCTGTATATGGATTATCTGGACATATTTATTTGCTTGTTATTTCCCCCATAAGATTGTGAGTCCCTCAAAGATAAGGGTTATCTATAGCCTCTTTTTGTATTCCTAGCAGTAGCCCAGTGCCTGGAATATAGTAGGTGCTTAACAAATATTTACTGACTGATTAAACATGCAATTTTTATTCTTTTGGGCACTAATATGTGATACTTATAGCTTTCCAAATATTGAAACAGCCCTGCATTTGTGGTATAAATCCAGACTGGTTACAATGCATAGTCTCTCTACTGTGTTGCTATAGCTTTGTTAAGCTTTTATTCAGTGCTTTTGCATTGATAGTCATTAGAGATAGTGTTCTATAGCTTAATTTTCTGTCTTGTTTTACAAAGGATTTAGTAGCATAACAGGTTGCTTTAGATTTAAAATAATTTATATAAAATTAGTTGATTATTCTTTGAATATTTGGTAGAATTCTTTTATAAGTCCATCTGGTCTTGGGATTTTTCTTTGGCGGTTCACTTATAAATTATTCAGTTTTTCTTCCTGATAATGGATCACCTAAATTTTCTTTTTTTCTGATAAGTTAAATATTTGTATTTTTGTAATTATTCATTCATTTCACTTAAGTTATCATTTTATGCTGGCATACAATTGAGAAAAATAATTTCTAATTTCCTTTATTTCCCCTGTATTTATTGTGAGCTCTTTTTTTAAACTTTGATATTGATGATTTGGTTTTCTTCTTTCTTTTTTGTTCAGGTTAGCTCAATGGTTTATTTTATAATAATTATTTTAAAACAATTTTACTTGTCATTTCAAGTTTTTTAATCTTTGTTATTTGTTTACTTTTATTCTCAGTCTTACTTATTTCTTCTTTGTTTTTCAGACTGTTTTTGCACTTAGCTGTCTTCAGGTTGATTTTCAAAAGGCCGTTCTAGTTCCTTTCATTTCTCTGCCTCTCTTAGCTTCTGGCCTGGTCAATGGAGCATTCCTCCTCCTCACCTTGGCCACTTCTGCATGTACCTGTGCTCATGTTGTTTTCCTTAGGTAAAATCCTCAACCCGTCACTGATTTCTTTCTGGCTATCTTCAAGAAACTTAGTAGCATATGTTTTCAGACTTCTTTGTCATTGATCTTTCCGTGGATCTTTTCAAATATTTGCTAGATCTATACGGGGAAGCTTGAATTCTACGTATTTAACTCAACTGGGAAGCTCATACTTTTTCTTAAGATATCCTTCATGCACAGTCTCTGATGATCCTTGTTTGGCCTTCAAGACTTAGCTCAGAGGTCACCTCTTCCATGAAGTCTTCCATGATTTTCTCCCCACTTCTCCTAATTTAAATAGGCCTTTTCTTCCTGAAGATTCCTTCTAGAATTTGTCTGCTGGATTTTTTCCCATTCTACCTCATAACCTACTTAAATATGTATATATCTTCCCTTCTTCATTAGATTGTAAACTCTTTGAAGGTGGGATCCACCTCATATCTCTCTTTGTATCTCCACTGCCTAAAGTAGTATCTTATATACATGGAGATTTAATAAATGTTTCCTGGAGGAATAAAGGACTTTATTCAGTCATTCATTTACTAATTCAACAAATATTTATTGAGTGTCAATTATGTACCAGAAGCATGGGTTACACAAAGACAAAAATAAAAGCCAGTGTTCTTGAGGAATTTACACTCCTTTGGATGAATGAATGAATTGAAAGAATGAACATATCTGTGTTGCTACTATCCCAACGAAGTGTGCAAATTTAAGGGGCAAAGTTCTTATATGAAAATTTATTAATCAATGAAAATAACTTCACTCCAAGGACTTGGCAGGGCTTAGAGTTTATAGCAGGTAATATTTATCTACTGTTTCCTCAAAGATAAAATCTGAGCTATAAAGAAACTCATGAGAACTGGGAGCCAGAGAAGTGGAGAGAACCATTTTCCTAATGATTAATGACTCAACAAGGTGTGAGAAACTCCCGGTGGACTTTACCCATGATTCAAGAAGTGGACACACAAGTTCTTACTGAGAGTTCCATGTGATTAGGGATGATGTTATTAATTAAACCTCAAATTCTTATAAGGAGTCTCTTAGCAACCCATTATGACCCAGTCCTGGGCACCTCAGGGGGGAATCCATAAGATGACCTCTAATGCCACCTGGCGGGGGATTTGGAAGTTTCCCATCTCAAGGGGTCAGGAAAACTTTTCCTTTGTGGCATAGGAGATAGGAATGACAATGAGCATAGTAGACCTAGGTTATAACAAGGAATGTTAAGTCTGCCTATTACAAGCTGTCCCTTAGGTAAGTAGCACAAAGAATTCTCTCATTGGAGGGGTGGGGGATTGAAGAAACCCCAAGGTGGGGGAGTAAACCTCTTTGGGAAAGTTGGTGTTTGGGCATAGGTACAATTTACTCCAACCTATTTTACCAATTTTTTCTTGCTAATGAGGTGTGAACCTCTGTTGTTTCTATGCTGCTGAAAGCTTTCAAGTTTTGTCAGGGTCCTCAAAATGAGGTGCCCTGGGGCACAGTTCTGCCCTAGATAGGGTTTTCTAAGACTGACTTAAAAAAATTCTCGAGTCAAATGTCTGGAGACACTTAAGAGACCTCACTCACTCCCCTTTTTACTCAGGTTAAAGTGACTTTTCCCACAACCTGGTTATTTCTCTTTCTCCAGGATTCCCATATATTTTGGACATTTCCACTTAAATTTTTAAGATATTTTAAGATTGATATTTGTATTACTTAGGAAGAAAACAAAACAAAAACCCACGGGTGTTCCTGTACCACTGGGATGAATCAGCAAATGTTGAACATATCTCTATTAGAGTGACCTTTCAAGACACGGGTAAATCTATCTTCCCTTTGGCTTGGAAGCTACTGGAAGGATCTCCAGAGGTACCAGCAAACCTAGAGGCTTAAGAAAATATCTGGACAAGGAACTGCTATATCACCTGGTTCCAACCTTGCGTCCAAGGAAGATAACAGGAGAGTCAAAACTCCCCTGTTCTCTTGACCGCTGGATGATTCCATTTCAGTTCTCAAGGTATTTTTCCTATCTTCTAAAATTTTTAAGAGCACTTTGTCTAGGCCTCTTGTTTCAATTAACAAGCAGTTATCAAATTCCTACTAGTGCTAGGCACTGGACACGAGGTATAGTACCACAGTTAAAAAACTGAACAGTCTTTGCCCTCAAGGAGCTTATATTCTATTGGGAGAAACACACACACATATGTATATACCAAAACTATAAACACATACACATATATATCAAATCTATAAACATGCACACATATATACCAAATCTATAAAAAGTTAATACAAAGTTATTTCAGGGAAATGGCACTAGTTTCCAGGATTAGACCTTTTTTTGTTTTGTAATTATCTGTATACATTGTCTATCCCAACCTCTATCCCACAATAGCATGTAAACCCCTTGAGGGCAGGACATATGCCAGATTAAATCCCTAGGCACAAGTACAATGCTTTACCCATAATAGACACCTAATAAAACCATTCATTTGACAAATTTTCCAGGTCCTATAGCTGCTGATGTCTTCCCCATAATTTCTACCTTATTTCTAAGCTATATTTCTTTTGTATACACTGATTAACACATACGTTATCTTTCTCTTCAGAATGTGAGCTCCTTGAGGGTAGGGACTACCTTTTTTCTTTTTATCCCCAGCATTAAAGTAAAATAATCTTCCCATATGTTATTTCATTTGACCCTCACAATAATTCTGGGAATCAGGTCCTATTACTATTCCTGTTTTATAAATGAGGAATAAGAACACTGAGATAGGTTAAGCAACTTGCTTGAGTCATATAGCTAGGAAACGCCTGAGGCAGGCAGGATCTGAACTCAGCTCTTCCTGACTCCAAGCCTATCATCCTGGTTGGCACATAGTAAACGGGTAATAAATGCTTGTTGACTGATCGACTGATTTGACTGAAAGGTACTATCAGTAAGGTAGCTAGGTGATGTAATGAATAGAGTACTGTACTAGGAGCTGGGAAGTCCTGAGTTCAAAATACGCCTCAGTAACTTAGTAACAACAATGATGAGTCATGTCAACAGGCACTGACTGAGTGTCAGGCACTGTGTGACCCTGAACAAGTTCCTTAACTCTTCAATCTTGGTTTCCTCATCTGTAAAGTGGCAATAATAATAGCCCTTACCTTTAAGGGGTGTTGTGAGGATCAAATGAGTTAATAATTGTAAGACTACACAGGAGGCAATGAATAGATGTTGCTTTCCTTCCTTAAGGTGCTATGTAAAAGCTAGCTGTTACTACTGTTTTGTTATCAGAATTTATTCCTATCATCATTACTAGAGATGAGAAGATGGCGCCCAGAAGTTCTTTACTTTACCCTCATGAAGCTTACATTAGCCCAGGAGACCATGGCACATACAAGGTGAGTACAATACCAGCCAGCTGGGATGGGATCAGACACAGTGCCCTCGGGAAACAGAAAGGACAGAGAATGTTTCCAGCTGGGGGTGAGGGAGGCAGAGGGAAGCCTGAGGCAGTTTTCCCCAAGGAGACAGCACCTAAACTAAGCCCTGAAGGATGGATAGAAGTCAGAGAAGGGAATAGAACACATCACAGGCCTGGGAGATGGTGTGTGCCAACAGCAAGAGATGGCAGGCTGAAGCAGGGGCAGGCATTATGTCAGTTTGCCTGGAATTTCAAATTCGTGGAAGGAAACCATGTGAAATGGGGATAAAGAGACAGGTGGGAGCCAGGGGAAGGAAGGTCTTAAATCTTAAATGGAGAAATATGTATTTTATCATATACTATCTATCCCAAAGGACCTCTAAGATGCTCTAAGTGGATCCTAAGAGGAAGCCATATCAAGGCACATTCCAGACTATAATGGACTTTCCCAAGGTAGAAATCCCAGAGAACAGATTTTAGGTAAGCCACTCCCACAAGCTGTTCCCACACAGGCTTTTTGCAAAGAAGAAAATTAATGTCAAATAAAAATTAATACTAGAAACCACTCAATTGCTAACATATGGACAAATGGCCATTCTATTTTCATCACTCACAGCTTCAAGGATGGGCCTCCCTTTAAGTGGGAATCTATTCCCTCATTTGAAGATGCTGAATAAAAGGCACACTACCCAATTAAGAAAGAAGCCATGTCGACTCATTAGAATGTGGCTTCCAATACATCACCCTGACACCCAGAGCACTCAGGAATTTGCAAGGTTCTATGGTCAAAAAGCATATAATTGAACTAGCTCTTGAAGAGGTCTCTACGCCAAACGTTGCATCCCAACAGTCTCCAAGAACACAGCTTCTTAGCCAAATAATAGCTAGCCAGAGAAATAAAGACACTGAATCACCTGACTCCTTCCTAGAAGGAGCAGAATCTGAAGGGTCAAACAATATGTAACCCTAAACAGACCTTCTAAGAGTGAGCTGTTGGACCTGATTGAAATTTAACTGGAAAGAAATCAGCATGTTATAATGATGATGATGATGATGATGATGATGATGATAGATAGATAGATAGATAGATAGACACAGACAGACAGACAGATAGATATAGATAGATAGACAGACAGACAGATAGTTAGATAGATAGATAGACAGACAAATAGATAGATAGCCATTGTATTGTGTTTGAAGGTTTGCAAAATGCTTTACCTATACGATCTCATTTGATCTCACAATAACTCTGGGAGGTAGGTACTATTATCATTCCATTTTATAGATGAGGCAACCAAGGTTGAAAAAGGTTACTTACCCCTGGATCATACAGCTAGTAAGAGCATGAGGTATCATCCTGACTTCAAATCAAGAACTCAGTTCTCCCTTAAATTTCAAGTGAAGATATTTCTTCTATATTAAAATCTGAGCAATTATTACTCGACTAATTGTGGAGATGTCTCCTAGCATTAACGTTTTCTTGTTTTGGTCCAGACTTGTGATCTGATTGTTATGGAGAACTCCTAGTCTGGAAACTTCCTTTTCCAGAGCATACTGACAATGGTGTTTTTATTTTTCCACATAAAATCTTAAGCAAACTGCCCAGGGTTCACCTGGAGAGTTCACGCCTTGGTCATGGGGGTCAAGTGTATATATAATAGGCTGGCCTTGAAAGCAGGTGTTCCTTACCCCAAGATCTTTTCTCTATTCACTATACCACACTATCTCTCTTAGGCATAAAGTATTCTTATATAAAGCACACTGATTGCTTGTGTCCTTGCTCAAAGCAATTTCAAACATTTTTTTTTGGTAAAAAAAATAAGCCTATTACCATGAATACTGCTAATCTTCTAAGGGCTGGTCTTAGAATAAGTGGTAGTGAGTGGTGCTGCAAATCTGAAGCCCAACTTCTAAGTCAACCAGGGTCAAATGAAAATACTCGGCTCTGGCTTTTTCTTGTTTATAGATTAACGTCTTTCTAAGGACTTCCAACCGCCTGATAGACTGCTGGGTTAATCCTCCTAAGCAGCCATGTGAAAAGTTTTCAGGAAAAATGAGGCCTCCCAAAAAGCAGTCTGGCCAGAGTGACTGACTTTGGCCTTTGGACTTTGGATTTCTCAGAATATCCCTTCATCTCCTCTTTCTTTTGCTCCCATTCCTAGCCATCGTTCCTGCTGTTAAGGACCAAAGGATTCAATGGCAGAAGGGACTTCAGGAGTTCTCTTCTCCAATATACACCTAAATGAGAATACCATTTCTGGCATACTGACAGGTATCAGGTACTTAAAGTCCTCCAAGGCAGTCCTGTCACTGGAGTCCTTCCGAGAAAGACTCAGTAACCACACTGGAGACTGTACAGATATTGTGGGACAGGATGACTCCTGAGGTCTCTTCTAGCTGAGAGTGTGGATTCCAAGCTGACCTTTCTACGTTTAATGGACTTATCAAGAAAAGGGTTCTTATAAGAAGATGGAAGTATATCTTGCCTTACACTGGGAAACAGGGAGATTCCATTCATTTTTTACTTTTATGAAGCACTTACTATACACCAAGAATATGAGCAACAGAGTGGAATAGTGAATAGAAAAGTGGGCTTGGCATTGGGAAGATCTGGGTTCTAATCCTCCTCTGACACTTCCTGGGTTAGGATGCTGAACGCTCAGTCCCAGATCAGTCCAGAATATTGTAGACTGCAGAAACACCGCTCCTCTATTGAATGCAAGCTCCTTGAGAGGAGAGACTATTTCATTCTTTGCATTTGCATCCCAAGTGTCCAATTCAGTATCTGGCACATAATTCACACTTCGTAACGTTTACCGAGGGATTGACTCATCCAGCTGCATGAGCAAAGGAAGTTTCCTCATAGAGAATACACTATAAGAATGAACCAAGGGTCTAGACAAAATGTCTGAAAAACAATACACCTAGTTCTGTGCTAGATAGAGAAAGGCAAAAATGAAACACACCCTCATGCAATTTATATTCTGCTAGATAGCCAGTGAAATTCTCCTCGATACCTAATACTCTATTACCCTTTAAGGTTTGTGGAATTTTGTATGTATGTGTATGTGTGTGTACATATGTCCCTTAGCTGACTCTCAAAACAACTCTAGAAGATATATATTATTATTATCCCAATTTTACAGGTAAGGAAACTGAGAGGTTACCTACATCACTTGCCCAAAATCACACAGTCAATAAGTGTCTGAGACACGATTTGAACTCAGGTCTTACAATTTCCATTTCCGACCCTCTCTCCATTGTTGCCTAGAGAATTCTTAAAATCATTTTATGGCAAAAAAAAAATCCTCAAGGTTTTCAACAAAGCCCAAAGCCAAACTGATGCTGCCAAACCTGGTATATTTAAAATGCAATAAATGAAATGCTATCATCTCATGTGCTTTCCCAAAAGAGACTTGCCAGCTTTCCTGGGAACTGTATCTGACCGCCCGGCAAAACTTGAAGGCACAGTTTTCCCCCTCCACCATTTACATAAGCTGTATGGCTTGCAGAGCATTTTACATACATTATATCATTTGATCCTTACAATGACTCTGTTAGTTGGTTGCTATTATTATCCTGATTTTTCCAATGGAAGAACTGAGACTCACAGTTAAAAAAAAATCTGCTCAGTATTTCACAGCTGAAGGGGGGGGGGCAGGGAATGGCATAAGCATTCATATAGCAGCTACTGTGCGATGATATAATAGCTAATATTTATTAAATGCCTACTATGTGAAGGCACTATACTGAGCACTTTATAATTATTGTATTATTTTATCCTCACAACCACCCTGGGAGATAGGTGTTATTATTATCCCCATTTTACAGATGAGGAAACTGAGGCAAATGGGGTTAAGCGAAATGCCCTGGGTCCTACAGCTAGTAGGCCTCTGAAAGTGGTTTTGAACGCAGGTCTTTCTGACTGTAGGACCAGTGCTCTAACCACTGTACCTGGGATCAAAGGATCATAGAATTATGGCCAGAAGGAACCTTAGAATCTACCTAGTGCAATCCACTCATTTCATTAGATGAAGAAACTGAGGTCTAAGGAATAAAGAGGACATGCCCAAAGTCACATAGGAAATGGCAGAGCAAGAATTTGAACCCAGGCCCTCTGACTCCTAACCCTGTTCTTTCTAGGAGACTGAAGCCTGGACCAGCCTAAAGAAGAAAGGTTTAATCACAAGTTTGTCATATAAATCTGATCATTTCAAAGCCCAGTCAGAGATGTAACAAGATTTCAATGGGGATAATAATAGGGAAAGTAATAAGACAAGAATGTGGTCTGTATGGCTCAGTGGGTGCATTATATAACTCTATGCTTGTATTTGAGTGTCTTAGAAGGCCAAGATGTTATGGGCTTTGGGAGCACACATGGGAACTTTCACTGGTTCTCCAAAGGTGAAAAAAGCACGTCATGTTTCCTTTTGGCTTGGGTGACGTGTTTTGATTAGCAACCATAAGGTGGGGAAAGTTCCAATAGCATCAAAATGTCTCTGTGTCTTAAATAGGATGACCAAGTAGGGTTAGACCCTGAGGTTCTGGGAGAACCTGCCAGCCCAGCCCTCCAAGAGACTTTTAGCCAACCAGCTGGAAAATATTGTCAATGTGTTTATCAAACGTGCTGAAGCCACAAAGCTGACAGGGAATGTAAACCTGCTGGAAGACAGAGTCAGAATTCAGAACTATGTTAGGAGGCCCAAACATGGTGATGCTAAAGTGAAGAACAACATGAAATTTAATAGGGAGAAATGTCAAGTCTTATACTAGGGCTCAGCAAATCAGTTTCCTAAGGATGAGGATGAGGAAGTGGGACTGGAGAAAAGTTTATTTGAAAAGATCTGGGGATTTTAGTAGGCAGCAAACTCCACACGAGCCTTAGACACTGGGGACGTAGTCCTCATCCCCCCACCCCTACCCCTTCAACAAGCTTTCAATGGTGATAATAATAGGGAAAGTATTAAGAAAAGGATGTGTTCCGCATGGCTGTGTCTCAGTGGGTGCATTACATTCACTGGAAGGTAACTGGCTGGACAGTTAACGCAGGACCAGCAGCTCTCTGTCCTTCTCTGGCCAACCCAGAACTAAAGCTTATGCATGTTCAGAGGATTCAGGTGTCTTTGATCTCATTAACAAACACAAGTAAAGAACATTTAGTAACAAAACAACATCTGTGGTGCTTAGGGATTATATTTCCTTTCTTTTTTCCTTCCTCAGTGTCCTAGTTTCCTTCAAAACACTACCACATTATTTTTCTTTTTCAATTTTTTGAAAGAAAATTTCCCATTCCATTCAACTCATTACAATTCTTGTTCTTCCAGATAAATAGCTCTTCTCTTGAACGAGTGTTTCCATTTAAAAGCTGGACTTTTATTGCAAAGAAGAAAGAGCCAAGTCAAGTGTCATGTGGTCATAGCCAATAATAATAATAAACATATTCATAGGTGCCAAATTTTTCATGTGAAATAGTGAATTATGATGCTATTTTTTAGTTCATTTGGCCTTTCACAAAACCATGACATTCTCATCCCTCTTCCCACACCAATGTAGGAGACAGATCTCAAATGACCTTTCTCTGGTGAAAAGGGAAGGGTGTGGGCAGAAGTGGGCTTAGAGAGATCCGGTACAACCTCTAGCCAGAGGCTGACTTTTGAACTTCATCTGCCCTAAGGGCTGTGAACTCAGTTATATTTTTTCTTTCAAAATTTTGAAGATGAAAAGTCAGCCTGATTTCCTGGAATTTAGTTTCTCAAGGTGGACATCACAAGCTTCTGCAGGGATGGAATGATTACTTAAAGCAAAGATTAAAGTTGTGCTGTTTCCAAAGAACTATCTGCTGGCACTGTCAGTGATACAGTTTGGTGTGGAAAACTGGGTAGATCTCCTCTGCCTTACAGGTCCTCCATCTCAATTCTTTATCTATGCTCTCAAGATCTACTATGGTGCCTAGCAGAAGTGTACCTCTCTAGATCTTGCAGAGCTCTGGAAAACCCACTCCTTCCCTACTTACAAATTTTCATTGGCTTTCTACTGATCCTAGGATGAAATAAAAAACCTTTAACCTGTCCTTCAAAATCTTCAGTCCTCTGTCTACCAACCTCTTCATCTCTCCAGTTGCATATTACTAATTCTGTACTCAGAGAGCCTGGGTTCGTGTCTTGCCTCTGAGAATTTACTTATCGGTGGGATGTGGGATGAATCACTTAACCTTTCCAAGCTTCAGCAAGGTCTCTTCAATTGTAAAATTAGAGGGTTGGACTAGGTGGATTTGGGAGGGGGGGTGTCCTTCCAGCTCAGCATCTATGGTCCTATAATCTTTTCACCTTCCTTCCTGCAATCACTATTAGTCCAGTTACAATGATTTGCTAATGGTTCCCTGTACATGACATCCCTTCTCTATGCCTTAGCTCAGGGGGTACTCCATGGCTGGACTGCATGCCTTCCTCACCTCCACCTTAGAAAATCTTTATCTTCCTTCAGAACACGAAGACCCTTCCAAATCTCCCAACCACTAGCACTGTATCCCCCTTGAAATTTCTTTGTACATACTTGGTATTTACTCATCTCTGTATATATTTTGTATACTCCTATAAGAACCAATCAATAGGTATTAATAAATGCCTCCTACACATATTGGCAGCTCTGTGGTGTAAGAGCACTGGGCTTGAAATCAGGAAAACTCATCTTTCTGAGTTCAAATTCAGTTTCAGACACTAGCTGTGTGAACCGGGGCAAGTCACTTAGCCCTGTCTGCCTCAGTTTCTCCATCTATAAAATAAGTGGAAGAAGGAAATGGCAAACTGCTCCACTATCTTTGCCAAGAAAACCCTCAATAGGGACACGACTGAACTCAACAACAACAACTATATACACAAACATATTTCTTGAAGACTGGGGTTCATTTGTCTTTCTATGCCCAGAGCTAGCACAATTCCTGGCACATAGTAGGCAATTAGTAAATGTTTCTTGTCACCATGATGGACAGGTAGGTATGGAATGGATCTTGGGGGCTATCTTGTCTAACCTCCTCATCTTCCAACTGAGGCCCAAGGAAGCTGCCTTGCCAAGGTTATACAGGTAGTGTGACAAAAGTAGATTTCAAACTCAGGTCCTTGGACTCTAAGATTCTTTCTACTAACTTAAAATCATCCTTTAGAGTGATTCTTTTTTCATCAATATTTTATTTTTTCCAATTATACATAAAAGCCATTTTTAACATTAAAAAATTTTGAATTCCCAATTTTCCCCTCCCCCTCAACGAGAAGGCAAGTCAATCACATTGACTCAAAAAGGTTTTGTACCTTTTGAGTGATTCTAAGGCTTGATTTACATTAATGAATAATACCAGTGATGATCCTATGAAGTTGGGAAATCAGCCCTTCCAAACCAGACAGGTTGAGCATAGTTAAGCAGCTTAGACAGAATCACAGTGTGTGGAGATGTTTACACAGAATGTTCAGTCCTAAGACATAATCTAGGCCTTTCCCTCCCACTCCTGCCATCTTATAAATGATGAAATTAAAGTCCAGAGAAGTTTAATGACTGAAGAGAAGTTGTAGAGAGAGAGGCTGGTGCTTCGGTTATTGATGTTATTTTGTTTTTCATTATATTTGTGGATTCACAGGGTGAATCCCCTGGTGGGAAAACTCCCTCAACAAATACAGGCTGGCAAATTTGAGGCAGTGTGGTTGGTATGATGGATAGAACGCTGAACTTGGCATAGTCGGGTTCAAAAGATGCTTCCCAGTCTATATCTAGCTTATATACACATAGTACGTGCCAGGCACTGTGCTCATAAACATTTTATAAATATTATAGTAAGAACTTATAATGTTCATTAATTGACAGATTAAGATTAATAAAAGCACCTACCTTCTAACTTTATTTACACACATACATCCTTAGGTCTAGAGATACACACCTAAGTACACACACATAGAGAGCACTTTGCCAACTCTGAAGAGTTACATCAATGCTAGCTATCATTATTTTTGTTGGAATTATAGGCATTGAAAACATACTGACTGCACAAATGTTCTCCAAGTCAATGACTAGAGGATGTTACCTGGGAAAAGTCAGTCCAGGGCCATTACCATGGCCTGCAGATATGTGGTATTGAGTTTATTTGTAAGGATCACATAGGGTCAAACCCTTCAGGTATCTGAATGAGTATGGGAGAAGCAGACTCACCATTTCTTAGACTTCAGCCGAGGGGCGGGGTTCCGAGGAATAAGGAACAGAGCTCTCATGGGATGCATGTCACAAAGAGCTGAAAGAGACAACGAAAGGTATCAGTCACCTGGGAGGCAGAAGATTGGCTTGACTATTCCATGGTTAGATATGCAAGAAGAGGCCCTTAGAACTGGTGGCAGATGACAAATACATTTCCTCTGTGGCTACCAATGGGATAAGGCTCTTTCTCAGGCACTGAGTAGCTGTGTATCCCTGGGCAACTTGCCAAATCTGTCTTCCTCAGTTTCCTCAACTATAAAATGAGGATAACAATTGCACCTACTCTCCAGAGTTGTTGGGTTAATATTTATAAAGTTCTTAGCACAGTGCCTGGAACATAGTAGACACATGATGAATGTGTCTTTCCTTTCTTCCCAAATGATGTGATTGGCCAAAGATGACCAGATGACCCAGGGTGGAAAGCATAAGTGAGCTCCCATTCAGGAAGAATTAAAAACAATAACCAACATTTATATGAATCTTTTACATTTTCAAAGCCTTTCATGTGCCTTATTTCATCCGAGCCTCAAACAAAATGAAATAGATAATAGAGGCATTATTAGCCATACTTTACAAAGGAAAGAAACTGAGGGTCATGGAGGTTGACTTGCCCAGGGTCATGGAGCTAGGAAATGTAGGGGATGGGAGTTGAGCCCTGGAAGTTTCTGACTGTAAGTACAATCCTAATATTCAATCTGTGACATGGTAAAAGTTGAAAATAAGAGTCTGCATTAAATGCAAAGAGGTTTTGAATAGGTAACATTTAAAAATTACCCTCCCATCTGGATATTTACTGCTTGTCATTTTCATTAAAACTCCCATTTAAAGAAGCCAAGTTCTGCCTGGCTGCTGTCTTTTAGGAGAGGCCACTGAGCCATCAGTCTAAGCTGAGGCCAAGCTGAGAGATACAGCGGAGATGGGGGCTCAATTGGTCACTGCATAAAAACCTGACTCTTGTTAGCAAATGCGGCAGACTCTCAGCATTTGTGTGGGGGCGCTGTTTCACACTTATGGAATATCAGTAGGGTCCAAGTGACCCCCACATCCCTCCTTCCCACAACGACAGGGCCATGTGCCATTTCGGATTTACTTATCTGTGTATGTGCTATGACCCCCAATAGAATATAAGCTTCCCGAGGGTAGGATGTAGTTTTTATTTTCTCTTTGTTTCCCTAAAACCTGGCACACAGCAAATGCTTAATATATCTTGAGTTGAATTAATTCAGAATGACTGTGATTTGAATTCCAATATGTAACCCTAGCACTATGACCTCTAGGTAAGTCATATAAAACTCGCTAAGCCTTTGTTTTCTCATCTGTTCTCTTCAAGAATGGACAACAACTAAAATGGAAAATAAAATACGTGTAGACTTTTACTCACGAGGTGCTGGTGGTTTTTCAGCCCAGACTTCTGACTTTGTTCATATGGGAACTCTACCAGTTGAAGATGGGAACATACCCTACAGTTTATAGTCTTAGAAAGTTGCTTGGGAAAATGGAGATCAAGTGACTTACTCAGAGCCACAAAGCCAAGGTAGGACTTGAATACAGGTCTTCCTGATGTCAAACCTTGCTGTCTATATATCATACTATCCCTATCCCTATACATATACACACGTATATATATATATATATATGCATATACATATACACACACTACTTATGCTATATAATTATATATACTATATAATACTACTTCTTATAACATCTCAAATGAAATAATTTATATAAAGAGCTCTACAAATTTTAAAGCACCATAAAAATATCCCCTATTAATATTATCATCATGCTGTCCTTGCTTAAATTCAAAGCCGTTTTTTCATTTATTAATCCAATCTCAATTACTTAATCCATATTTCCATTTAGTAATCCAATCTCAAGAAAAATGACAATTCATAGAGAACATTTGGACTTATGGGCCTTCCATATAGCAGGAGATAAACACGTGCTTGGCTTGTTGGATCAAAGTGTTGTTGGACTGTCCCACCTTGGAAGCCTCTTTGTGAGGACAGGAAGATCAGTGGGATGTGGGCTGCAATTTTGGGATTCTGAGGCTTTTCCAAATACTCAGCCATCTACATGGACTTTGGTGGGATGAGGGGGTGGGGCAAAGCATTAGAATGAAGATGGTGGAATGCTGCTTTTTGGGGTAGTTAGAGCCATGGCAGGCAAGGTCTAAATGGTCATTCTAAAAACTTCATGACTTGAACTTAAGGTTCAGCTGGGAACCAGGAAGCCCCCCAAAACATGGCAAATTAAGGCTGATAGCTGAAGAGCCAAGCTGGAGAAATAGCTTAATTCTTAAATATGAAACTATAGTTTCCAGCGAAATTCATTTTTACTCAAGTTAGTTACCTCATCCTTCCAAACTCATATAGTATCATAGGATCATAGCAATTTTGAGATGGAAAGGATATTAGAAAACATTTAATACATTTTATATAAGAGGAAATAGACTCAAACAGGGGATGTCTGTTAAATAGGTAGAAAGTGACAGTGGTGAGATCTGAACCTAGGCCCTTTGCCTTCCACTGGTGACATGGTCCCATGGTCACTGCTTTTCCGATGTCTGTCTTCCTAAACAATCATCTAGTAATTGAAAAGAGACTGGATGATCCCCTGTGACGTACCAGGACCTTTTGGATGCAGGTTGAATTACAGTGGAATGACCCCTGAGGTTCCTTCGAGTCCTAAAATTCTGTGATTTTTCAAAATTTTCTTTTTTATATCTCAAGATGGTGCATATTTTTTCTTAGAAGTGACAAGATTCTATGGGCAAAAGTTTTCCTTTAGTCCAATGTAACTTCTTATCAAGAATGATGCTGACTTGGATGATAGCTGCATAGTGTAGGATTTTGCAGTTTATAGATGCCTTTGGCATTATTTGGCTAGGTGGCACAGTGGATAGAGTGATTCATCTTCCTGAATTCAAGTCTGGCTTCTGAAACTAGCTATGCAACCCTGGGCAAGTCACTGAACCCTGTTTGCCTCAGTTTCCTCGTATGTAAAATGAGCTGGAGAAGGAATGACAAACCAGTATCTTGGCCAAGAAAATGCCAGGTCACAAAGAGTTGAATATGACTGAAATGACTGAACAAAACAATTGGCATCATAGGCCCTATAAATATTATATCAGCTGTGAAGTACCCATATTAATTATAGATAGGCCAATAATATATGAACCAGGCATTTCTAAGTAATAGGCAGTGACTGGCAGAGTCAACTCTGCAGCCCATTAGGTCTATCAACTCTACATGAAGTAATGAGGAGACAGCAGTGGTTTTGGAGGAAAAACCAAAAACAGAATGACTAATAAATAGTCTGATGTGAGAGACAGCCATTTACCTCCATTTGTTTTAAGGGAGGGAAAAGAGAATTAGCTACAGTTTGTAGTACAGACATAAGAGGTCCTGATGAAGGAAAAGTCTCATACCAGCCATGAAACTGTCCACCTTGACTCTAATACAAGTGGGAAATCTCAAAATCAATATCTAATATGGACGGAAAAAATGAGGTTTGAGTATGTCAACAAGACCTGTCTTCAGGTCGACCTTTTACATTGGCTTGAGTTGTAAGTTAGAATCTTTGTTATTTGATCCACGTAGTGTGTTTAAAAATACTTCTCCTATTGGAGAGAAGGTAGCTTAAGAATCATCCACAAGTTAAATTTCTACAGACAACAACTGGTGCCCTGGAATTTTATTTTCCTTTGTTCTCTTTCTTTTCCCATATTTTTCTGTCTCAGTCTCTGCCACCATCTCTCTGGCTTGATAAGATTCTGTCACCATTTTGGGGTTTCCATTGATCTCTGTTTTCCCATCAGTCTCTGTCTCTCTTTGCCTTTGCCAGTCTGTGTACTTCTGTCTCCATCTCTCTGCTTCCCAAAGGCCTTGTCTGTGTCTTCATCTCTGTCTCCATCAGTCGGTCCTGTACTTTGTTGCCATCAATTTCTATCTTTTTCCTGTGTCTTCATCACTCCACATGTGTCACAATCACTCTCCTCATTGTAGGTCTCTCTGTCTCCATCAGATTCTATCTCCCTCTCTTTGTGTCTCCATTAGTCTATGTCTCCCTCACTCTCCATCATTATCTCTATCAGTCTCTCTGTCTCTGTCTCTCCTCTTTCCCTGTTTCTGTCTCCTCCACCAATCTCTCTGTACCTCTGTGTCTCCATCACTGTGCCTATCTGTCACTCTCTCAGCACCTCTCACTGTCCCTATGTCTCTCTCCATCTCTCTTTTGGCCTCCATTGGTTTCTGTCTGCCTCTCTGTCGCCATCAGCCCCTGTGGTGTTTCCATCATTGACTCCATCAGTGTCTGTGTCTCCATGGCTTGTCTAGTCTGTGACTCATCACTGTCTCCATTACTCTGTCCAGTGTCTGTCTGTGATTCTAACACTGTCTCTGTAAATCTTTCCATCCCTATTTTTGCCTCATTCTCTGCACCACCTGTGTCTATTGGTGTTTCCATCACTGTCTCCATCAGTCTCTGTCTCTGCTTCTCTCTGCTGAAGAATGCAATCTTCATCCCAGCCAGCAATAAACAAGCTTCTGCTGGATGTAACCTCAATTTTGCAAGCCCAACATGCCAGCTTGATGTCATACACAGTTCATTGTACCAGAAGAAATGCCCATTGCAACTCTTGGCAGCTATCCACCATTAGCTTAGTGACAGATGCTCCCCTTTCCCCTCTGTCCCCCGCCCTGCCCAGCTGAGACTTTCTTACTTACGGGGGGCACCTTCTGCCATTTCAATGGCTGTGATTCCCAAAGACCACAAGTCACTCTGTAAGAGAGGGAAGAAACAAACAAGGGCATAAATTAATCCAATCAGGAGTTCTGTTAACCCTGGTCACTGTTTCAGAGCATGGCTTCCAGGGACATTTAAGGGTTTTCAGTTTTCTTATCAAAACCAATTTCCCTTTTTTCTTCAACTGATGTTCTCCCGACTTGGGGAAGCCCAGGGTGAGGATCCTAGAAAAGGACACAGAGTCACATCAAGGATTCTCCTTGCAGATATGATGACACAGTAGAGCCTGGCTTCAAATTTTAACCCTGTTCCTTACTACCTGTATGGCCCTGGTCAAGACCTGGGCCCAGTCCCTAATCTGTAAAATGAGGGAGTCAAACTGGATTGTGTTGGAGGTCCCTGCCAGAACCAACAAAGAGGCAACTCAATTCCCCAAACTTTTAGGACAAGCCTACTGGGCTGAATACGCAAAGATGAAAAAAAGAAAGAAAGAAAGAATGAAAGAAAGAATCAGCTTCTGCCCTCAAGGGGTGGCCATCCCTCTAGGCCTTCGTCATCTGTTGTTAGAACAAATCCATATTAGGCATGAGACCAAAAAAGATTCAAGGGTGTTAAGGACTCGGTAGACTAAGGAATACACCTTGTAAATAGATGGATTTCTGCCTTCCCTTTGGAAGGCAGATGAGATGGTGATTACCAAAACACATTTATTTAAAAGTTTTGCTAAATTAATAGCAGAATTTTGTTATTACCTACTTTTCCAAGGAGGCCTAGTGGCTCCCCATTGTCTCTAGGAACTAATATAGAGTCATCTAAAAGGCTCAATGAAGTTTTAAACTCCAATCATTTAAAATTACACTAAGACTTTTGAGACACCCTATCCAAACCCCTCAGCCTGACATTAAAAAGCCTTTCAAAATCTGACCCCAGGATACCTTTCTAGTCTAGCTGCCCATTACTCCTTTCCACAAACTCCACATTCAAGACAAATTGACCTTCTTGCCATTCCTCATATATTTCTGCCTCTGCCCTGCATTCCTGGAATGCTCTCCCTCCTTATCCTTGGAGAATCCCTCCTTCCCTTCCATGCTCAGTCTAGGAGCCACCACCCCTTGCAGGAGCCTTTTCTGGATTCTTCCTTCCCTGATGTTACTGGTGTTTCTTTTATATAGATTGCTCCTTTATTCTCTGTCTACCTTGTTTTTATCTTTGTATTTCAAACATGAAGAAATGACTCTTCTAATTCCAGCATATACCTGGATGAGCTTAATGGCTATTGAACTGAACTAGAAACATCAAGTTATAGATGTATTCACACACACAGAGCATCTTTGTGAAATTACTGGGGTTTTATTGGAGGGAGGGCCAGTAAAAAGCAATGAGCATCCTTAATTCCTTTCAAAGCTCAACTCACTGGTACCTTCCATCTAATGCCTTTCCTGATCCCTCCAGAAGCTAGCCCCATCCCCATGGATTATCTTGTATCTATGTATTTATTCTGCATATACTTTATATTTTCTATTTCCCCTAATAGAATGACTCCTTGAGGGAAGGCATTGTTTTTTTTTTTTGGTTGGGGAGGTGGCATGTGTATCCCCAGCACAAAGTCCAGTCCAAACTGGCATATAGCCAGTGTTTAATAGAAACTTATTGATTGACTGACTGATTGATCAGAAACTCGAGATAATATACTGACACTACCAGCCACCATTTAATAGCTGTCAAATCCCATCAGCTGTTTAGCTAGAATGGTTCCAGACATGGTGATTAAGAGGTCAAAGGTTCTGGATTCTACTTGCTGTTCCTCATTTATCTCTGCTTCTCCAAAAGCAGTCGTCCATTGTCACCAGAAACCAGGAGCTCTTGGTCTGTGAAAGGGGGACTCGTTATCAAAGTTGTTGACTAGTCCAATGTCACTCAGAGGCAACATGCAGCTGCTGCCAATTTCCTAGCGGGACTTTCCAGTTTTAAGCATAATATATTGCATAGAATCTTAAGCCTTTATAAATAACTGGTAAGTACAAAATAGTAACTGCCCCTGGCCATGTTCTGGGATGTTTGGGAGGGCAAACATACTAGGGAGAAGAGCCAAAGAGGGAAGAAATAAAAGAGTATTTTGACTTTTCTCTCCCAGATAGGGGTCCCATAATTTTCCCCTCTCTAATTCTGCCTACATAACAGCTGCTGAAGTGATAGTCCTAAAAAACAGGACACGCCATGACTTTCCACTACTCAAAAAGTTCCACTGGTTTCCCCCCATGCCCTCCCATAATCTGGTATTTAAAGCTTTCCTTGAGAGCTTGCTTTTCCAAATGTATTATACTTTACTCCCCCCATTCACTCCCTCTATAGTCCAGTCAAAGGCACTGTTTCGTTCCTCACACACGATTCCACCTCCCATCTCAGTGTCTTTGCCCACTCCTAGAATACTCTCCCCCTCCATATCTCCATTCATACCATAGAAACCCAAGCTCAGCTCCAGTCCCCTTCTACATGAGGACTTTCCTGACCTGGCCCCCTTTTTGTTAGAGCCTTCCTTCTAGCAATTACTTTGTATTAACTTTTAAAAAGTTAAAAATAGTTTTCAATTAATGAACATTTATTTTTTCCCCTTCTCACTGCTGCCTTTTCCTAGTCACCAAAATGTATGGTCAAGCAAAGTAAATTCCCATGTTAGATGTACCCCCGAATGGAGAGCTCTTGCACCAGGGAGTCCATCCCTTTTCTAATGAGAGGCAGGTGAGTAGCTGTCTTGTTACTGCTTCACTGGACCTGTGGTTGGTCTTTGCATTGACAAGATTTCTCAAGTCTTTCAATAGTGTTTGTCTTTAAAATGTTTTTGTCACTATAGAAAGAGATCTCACTTTGTTGACTTCAATCTGCATCAGCTCCTACAAGTATTCCCAGCTTTTTCTGAAACTATCTCTTCCTTTATTTAATGGCAATATCATTCATTACATTTACATATCAGAATGTGTTTAACTGTTCACCAAATGATGGGCAGTGCCTTAGTTTCCAGTTTTTTGCCACCATAAAAAATAGTAGCTTTGGGGCAACTAGGTGTCACAGTGAATAGAGAACTGGCCTTGGAGTTAGGAGGACCTGATTTCAAATCCGGACTCAGACACTTAACACTTACTAGCCGTGTGACCTTGGGCAAGTCACTTAATGCCAATTGCCCTGCCTTCCCCTCTCCAAAAAAAAGCAAACAAACAAAAAACCAATAGTGGTTTTAAATATTTTTTTTACAGTTAGATCCTTTATGTCTTTCTTTAATCTCTTTGTAGTATAGGACCCATCATGATTCATATTTACTTTTACATGTGTATGTGTATATATATGTACACATATATACACATATGTATATATACGTATGCATCTCTATATAGATACATACATACACACATATGCTGTCTGCTTCCAGCAGAATGTAACACCCTTTTGGTCAGTGACTGTTTTACTACCCTCTTTGTATTCTTAGTACCCAGCATAATGCCAGGTACACAACACATTTCTCTCTTCAAGCCAAAGGGGAAATCTTTCTAACTGACTGCATGGCATTTATACAACAAACCTGGATGTGTGCAAATGCTGTGATTTCTTTGAGAACTCCATTTTCTATCATAAGATCATTTTCCCTGAGATTATCTCATTTTTCAAAAGCAGCATTGATATTCCTGGCCGCACACCCAAAGTCATTTGCAAGCCATGCTCATCTGCCTGCACTAGGAAGCAAGAAACGCCCTTGACGTGTCTTGTTTAAGCCTTTAGATCCATTAGTGAATCCCAGAGATATTTTGGAACTTAAATATGGGAGAAAACGCTCCAATTAAGAGTGGCAAGATGGCTCCTGGGAGAAGAGAGAGGCATGAAGGAAGAACAAGATGGAGAATGAGTCAGGGAGAGATAAGTTTCCTTAGTGGCCATGGTATGACTCATTTTGGGCAGAAGATGGGTAATTCATTATTCCAGCAGCACTGTGCAGGTTGGTCTGTGGAATGATTAATAGCTTAGCAGTGTGTGCATTACAAACACAACACAGACAAATTCCAGTGCCTCAGTGGAGGCATAGCCCAATATGCATCTTCTCACTTGGTGGGTGGCCAGCTGGCAGCAGGATGAGATCCAGCTCGAACAAAGCTAAATGGATTGTTCCTGTTGGGTTGAGATGATGATGGTATGAGGAAGAAAAGCTGCCTACTCTACTGGGAACACCAACGCCAAAAGGAGAGACACCACTGAATGTATCTTGGACCCTTTCCTAATGCAACTCTTATAATCTTTATTTAATTTAGCAAACCCATTTAATGCCAATCTAATGTCTGGGATCCTAGAGCTTTGTCTTTATAAGAGTCACACACTGCAGTGTACTAGTACATCATAAGTTTTCAGAAGGCATGTGGTACAGAGTTTTTGTCAGTAATAGAATGTAATCTCTTAGATGGGTGGGGTCTGGCAGAATTTCTTGGTTGTATCCCTAGCAACTATTATAGTATCTGACTCATGATAGGGGACTGCAAAATGCTTGTTGATCAACTCAGCATAATGACTTAAAAAATTAAATGTTCAATTGTTTATTTATTAAATTTATTTATTTTTAGTTTTCAGCTTTTACTTTTATAAGATTTTGAGTTCCAAGTTTTCCGCCCTCCTTCCCCACCTCCCTCCCCAAGACAGCATGCAATCTGATATAGACTATACATGTACAATCATATTAAACATATTTCCACCTTAGTCATGTTGTGAAAGAAGAATCAGAACAAAGAGGAGAAACCATGAGAAAGAAAATTAAAAAAAACAACCAAACAAAAATCCAAAAGAGAAAATAGCCTGCTTTGATCTGTCTTCAGACTATCAGTTCTTTCTCTGGATGTGGACAACATTTTCCATCATGAGTCTTTTGGAATTGTCTTAGATCATTATATTGCTGACAAGAGTTAAGTTGGGCATTGCACAATGTTGCTGTTCATGTAACGACTTTCCATAGGTCCTTTGCTGAAAAATTCCAGCATAAATGGTAGCATGAGATGCTTCACATACCATCTGCTAAACCCATTAGCTCCATACATCTCATTAATATCAAGTTAGTAGCCAAAGTATTAAGAGAAGTGTGACCAAAGGCATGAATCTCATCCTCCCTTTGGGAACCACATCCCTCAGAAGGCTGTGCATTTTGAAAGGCACTGGGAAAAGTCTTGTGAAGAATGAGGCACAGAATTGGAGAAGGCAGGGTAGTTAGACAAGGACAAAAAAGAAGACAAAATGGCAGCTGGGTTCTCAGCTGTGGTTACCATCTGGCTCCCATTTCAAGTGGAAACCAAAGTGCTCTCTACAAAAAGCAGAGGGAAACCAAGGGGAAGTCACCACTCGCTCTTCTAACACTCTTTGTTCCCATGCCAACACTCTGCCATGAGTGACTTGATACACGGAGCTCCAGGAGTTTTGCAGAGACAAAGTTGTTAATAGGGAGTTGAGAGCAGTACTCTATAAGACACAAGTGGGGAATATTCATTCCCCACTGTTTACTTCAATGTCCCTGATCTGCCTCACTATCTTTTTCTAGATGACTTTGCTGGCAATTTCATATGTCCAACTGGTTTGGCATGCAAGAGAAGAGATTGGATGGGGGATCTAACCAGAGGCTGGCATATAATTGACCTCAAACCCAACTCAGAACCATTGTTTAGTGAAAAGCTAAACAAATTCTGATATGTGAATGTAACTAAGTAGGATTTTGTCATTAGAAATTAATAAAGAGGGGGCGGCCAGGTGGGTCAGCAAGTAAGAGCACCAGCTCCAGTGCCGGGATGACCTGGATCAAATCCGGGCTCAGATACTCAGCACCACACCCAGAAATAACTGGCCGTGTAACCTTGAGCAAGTTACTTAACCCCGATTGCTTTAAAAAAAAAAAGAAATTAATAAAGAGGTTTTAGAGTTGTTGTTAAGATCCTTCCAGCTGGAAATCCAAAGACTATATAGATGATGAAGTCATGGAAATAGAGATAACCATATTTTAACAAAAATAGAGGCACATGGAGTTCAATGATCCATTCTGGTCACTCATGAAGGCAAGACAAAAATCAGAGTCCTTAATTGGCATTCTGTTGCCAAATGTCTTGAGCAATGTCTTGACTCTTTTGGTCACTGACATCCAATGGACTTTGGCACCATGCCTCAGCTGCCCTTTTCCTCTGACCCAGTAGGCCTCTCCTTTCAATGGTGAGTCCCCCTACAAGTTCCACTTTGAGGAATGGCTCAGTCCAGCCATACTACGTTCTCTAGACTTTATTACATCTGGTGTGGGTGCCTCTCCTCTTTCCCTTCTCCTGCTCTTCAACTCCCTTGGATGTGTTGTCTCCCTCCATTAGAATGTATACTCTTGGATATCAGGAACTAGCTTTCATTTTGTTTGCCTTCATGTCCTCAGTGCTTAGCACAACACCTGGCACAAGAGTGCTAAAAATGCTTGTTGACTTCTTCACCTGTCTTGACTTGTGCTAAAATAAACACCATCAATTTTTCTTTTAAAAATTGTGACAGGGGCAGCAAAATGGTACAGTGAATAGAGCACTGGCCCTGGAGTCAGGAGGATCTGAGTTCAAATCTATCCTCAGACACTTGACCCTCAACTAGCTGTGTGACCTTAGGCAAATCACTTAACCCCAATTGCCCTGCCTTACCCCCTCCAAAAAAATTATGACTTAGAATAAAATGCTGTGACATGATACTTATAGAGAACATACTAGTCTTGATCATCTGTGCTAAGGGAAGGGAGGGATAGGATAAATAGACCCTGCATCCAAGATAATGCAAAGTCAGAAGATTCATAGGACTTCCAAGCTGGAATGGATGCCAGCAGCAGCCTAGTTCAAGAATGACCTCGCCAGTATTCCAGATAAGGCAGGTCGGACTGGAAACCTCAGATATAGGGGAATCAGCTATCTCCAGAGGCAGCCCACTGTACTTTCCTCTTTATATGCTATCAGAATTCCCTGTGGTTTTCATTAGCTTGAGGATGCTTTACTTGGGCTAATCCTAATGAGAGCTTGCAAGAGTTGGCACCTCTATTCATGATGGGAAATGATGAAGGATGGTGATGAGTAAGGACCTATCCTTGGTTATAAATTGAATGTGTCCGTGGATCAAGTGCTGGGCCTGGAACCAGGAAGACCTGAATTCAAATCTGATCTCAGATATTTGCTAGCTGGGTGACCCTGGGCAAGTCACATAACCCTGTTTGCCTCAGTCTCCTCATCTGTAAAAATGAACTGGAAAAAAAAATGACAAACCATTCCAGTATCTTGGGCAAGAAAATTCTAAATGGGGTCACGACTAAAAACAACTGATCAACAACAATTTACATAACAACAAGAACTTGTCTTTGTATCATATTGTTCTAACAATAGCTCTTCTAATGATAATTATGGTTATTATAATTATTATAATTCTTATTGAAACTGTGTCCCCCAAAGAAAGAAAGACTTGTCCATTGTGACTCAGCTTGTAAGTTTCAGATCAAAAACTTGAACCCAGATCTCTAGGCACGAAGTCCAGTGATCTTTCAAGTGATTACATACCATACAGATTAATGGGTCACATAATGGGATGGAGATTTAGAGGTGAAAGGGACCCTAGGAACCATCAGGTCCAATTTGCCCATTTTATAACTAAGGAAACTGAAGCAAGGAAAGGTTGTCACCTTCCCAGGATCACATAATAATAACATTTATAGAATGCTATGAAATTTTGTAAAGATCTTTACAAAGATTATAAAAATTTCATCTCCACAAAACTCTGGGAGTTAGGTGCTATTATTAACCCCATTTTTATAGAACTGAGGTTCAGAAACATTCAATGACTTGCCCAGGGTCACACAGTATCTCAGATGGAATTTGAACTCAGTACTTCCTGACCTCAAGTCTAGTGCCTATCTGTTATATTGTACTGCCTCTCTAATTGACCTCCAAGAAACTCATTTTTTGTAACCTGACTTTTATTTATGAATTTTTATTTATTTATGGATTATTAACAAAGTCTTAAGCTTGCTTGCATGCCAGGGTCCAGGGAGAGTGGAAAGGGTGAAGCATGGGATGAAAGGAGACATTTAAGAGTAGATTTGGAGAATGTGGGTGTGGATGCATTACATTGCTTATGGAGAACTTATGTCCCAACACCTCACAACTGTCTATCAGGGCTTAGTCTTTCCAAAGCCCGTTCATGGCAGGGCTGCACGGTGCAGCAGAAGGATGTCTCCCTCTGGAGGAAAGAGACCTGGATTCCAATCCTGCTGCTCTCACTGAGTGATATGGGGCAACTGCCTTAGTCTCCTAAGACATCAGTGAACTCATAGACACAACACCAGTAGAGGCCACTGGGGTCCTTCTAGCTCTCAACCCATGACGCTATTTGATCCTCATAACAGCCCTATGATATAGGCAGGATGGGGATTATTATCCAGAATCTACATTATAAAAACTGAGGTTTAAACAGATTCTACGAAGTGGAGTGTGGTATACAGGAAAGGGCTTTTCATCGGGATTCAGTAAAGAAGGCCTGTGTTCGAATCCTGCCTCTGACACTCATTTGATGTGTGATAGAACCCAGGTCACTGAGCCTTAATTTCTTCATCTGTCAAATGGGAATAATAACTCCTGTGATGCCCATCACCTTACAGGGTCATTTCACTTATCAAATGAGAGAAGTATATAAGCCCCTCTGTAAACCTTATGACACACACATATCCATGTATGTGTTTAGATGTATATATAAATAAATGCTTTAAGTACATACATACATACACATACACACATATATTCTTATTGTTCAGTCATTTTCAGGCATGTCACTCTTCATGACCCCCTTCTTTGGGTTTTCTTGGCAAAGATACTGAAGTGATCTGCCATTTTCTGTTTCAGCTCATTTTACTGATAAGAAAACTGAGTCAAACAGGATTAAGTGTGTTGTCCAGGGTCACACAGCTAGTGTCTAAGACCAGATTTGAACTTGGGTCTTTCTGACTCCAAGTCTGGTGCTCTAAGCACTGTGAAACCTAGCTGCCCTTTATACATACACACATACACACAGATGCATACATGTATAATATGAATTCTTATATCTAAAAATATATACACATAAATATATACATATATGAGCGGATATATGTATAGATAGATAAATATACAATCAACTATAATTAGAGGAAAAGATTGGCATCGGGGGGGGGCAGCTAGGTGGCATAGTGAATAGAGTACCAGCCCTGGAGTCAGGAGGACCTGAGTTCAAATCCAGCCTCAGACACTTAACACAAAACTAGCTGCGTGACATTGGTCAAGTCACTTAACCCCGATTGCCCTACCTTCCTCCCTCCAAAAAGCAAAAAAAAAAAAGTTGACATCAAAAAGACCTAAATTCCAATCCTATCAAAGATACTTCATAGCTCTGAAACTCTGGATAAGTCATTCTTGTTGGCTTTGATTTCTACATATGTGAAACGAGATAATTAGTTATAGGACCTAATTCACAGGGTTGTTGTGGGGATCTGACAAGATAATGCACACAGGGCAATTTGTAGGCTTTAAATTGCTATATAAATGCTCTTACTGTTATTATTGCTGTTATTACAGCACCACAAACAAATGGAATGAGAAATTTATATAACATTTTTATTTTGCAAATTTCTTTATCCATATTTTCTCAGTTTGGGAGATGGAACTATTGGTGAGATCTTGTAGTCCCAGGGAACTCCCAGATGAGAAAATTCTCTCTACTAAAGCATCTTGAAAGTGCTTTACATACATGATCTCGTTTGGTCATCTCATTCTCTCTGAAAGGCTGGTGCTTTTACTAAATTCATTTTACAGATGGGGGAAAGGTAAATGAAGGTTCCACAGTCCCACAATTAGCCTGAGGAGGGATTTGACTCCAAATCTTACTGACTTCGAGCCCAGCATTCTATCCACAACACTATGATGAATTTCCTAGATAAACAATGGGCCCTTTTAGTTCTAAGTTGATGGTTCACCAGGAGGACTGGCTCTGGGGTCAGAGAATTTGCGTTCATATCCTGTCTCTGATTCTCACACCTTGGAAAAATTTCTTCCTGTCCTGAGCCTCAGTTTCTGTTTTTGTAAAATGCCAGGATTGGCCTAGATTGCCTCTGAGGTCCCTACTACCTGAGGATCTAGGATTCTGATAAAATAAAATACAAAATTTTAAAATACAGAAAACACACCAAAATAAAGCAGCCTCAGAATTGAATTGTGAACTATTTTTTTTTATTATTAATTTAGATTCTTTTGAACATTTATCATCAAAAGGGAAAGCTTTCATTTTTGTCCCACATACTTATCAGGGAAATGAAACCTTTCCGTTGACTTGAAGTGTTTTGACAGGTTGTCAGGAAATGAGAGAGAGAAGGACCTCTAGGGGAAAACGAGCACACCAGACAAATGAGATTTTTCATGTTATTGCCTGATAATAGGGTAGATTCGGGGCGGGCTGTTTGTGGTCCCCTCTCTATAGCAGGCGCTGCCTGCTTCCAGTAAATAACCATGAGCTTGGCCAATGGCTTTGCTTATCTTTGAAGGATGAAGTCTCCATAGGCTTTATTGCCTTATTGAATCTTGGAATTTGCTGTGATCTTGAGAGACACGTTGTCCAAATCCTTCAACAGCCTTGTCACCATCCCCACTATGAGACCCCAAACTGTAAATTACACCCATCATGACTTCAAAGGAAAGGCCTTTGGCTATAGGTGTTCCAAAGAATGGCCTATAGATTTCCAATTATATGTGGCTTAGAAAACTCCCTCTAGCAAATAAGGCAAGAAAGTGTGGCAAGAGATTTTGGGAGGGCCAAAATAAGGGGTCATTGAAAACATCTCCATCCCTACTGAAGATCCTATGTATATATAGGAGTTGGGCAGTCAGTCCTATATATACATATATTCACTCATATATGTATATATTTGTGTGTATATATTTTTAGATATAAGAATTCATATTATACATGTATGCATGTATATATGTGTGTGTATGTGTAAGGACAGATAGGTGGCACAGTGGATAGAACACCAGACCTGGAATCAGAAAGACCCAAGTTCAAATCTGGTCTCAGACACTTACTGGCTGTGTGACCCTATGGAGGCCATCCCTCTGGCCTCTGAGAGCATAACAGAATGCTCCTGCCAAGTGCTTAATGAAGATATTAATAAAATTCTAATGATGATCATTATTATATCTAATATGTAGATAAAGCTTTAAATTTTCCCAAGCTCCCTCTATATTTTTTCTCATTTGAACCTCACAATCCTATGAGGAAGAGACCATTATTCTCTCTATTTTACAGGTGAGGAAACTGAGGTAGGCAGTAGTAAAGTGAGTTGCCCAGGGTCACACAACTGCTAGGTGTCTGAGGTTGGATTGCAACTGACACCTTTCTGACTCCCTGCCCAGCATGCCATCTACCATGCTGCCTAGCTAACTCTGTCTAGTCCCAGCTCTTTCAATTGGTTTTCATTTGCCATGGATTCACAGTCTGTCACCATCCTGGATGTGTTCCCTTTAACAATGTAAGGATGTAACAAAGAATTCTTAGGAGTTAAGATAGTTAGTCTTCTGCAAGTGACTGGGGCCAAGCCCATCCTTTCCCACTCCACTGTTCTCCTGCCCTTCGTGATCTCATCTACTGAACTTGTCCAAATGGTTTTTTTTTGGGGGGGGGCACAATTCTCTACCAGATATGAGTCACAAAACGTCCACTTTAGAAGCCACAGCCAGCTGCATTGCAAGAAGGGTGAAAGGTTTGGTTCAGCTGACCTACAGTCTCCCAGAGGATCTTGTGAGCTGTTCTACACAATGCCAACATAAATCAACAGCCACAAATCGCTGATGAACATGCCATTGCTAGAAGAATAGTAACATAGCCCTAAAGAAAGTATGGGTTAGAACCTGGATCCTGCATGCAAATCAGGACAACTTGACAGGGATTTACAGTTTAAATAACCCAGCCTCTGCTTCTCCTTAGTAATTTGAAGAAACCACATTTGTTTTAACAGGAGATGAATTTTTGCATTATCTCAATATTTGCTAATAGACCCTTGTCAAATTCCCCCATAGACTAAATTTGAAGGAAGGAGGACATTTAAAATACAGAATATGGTGGCCTTTCCAGCTTGTTTTCCTCCAAAGAAACTCAGATTCATTATTGCCCTGAGAGACACATCATGAAGACTGAAGAGTTTGTTTTCCTGACCCAATATCAATCATGATGATGTTTTATTCTGATTTAATACTTGTCATGGGGTCAGCTAAATGTGTTTTTTCAGAAAGTGGCAGGATTTCATGATGCTTGGAGGATCAGGGTTATAGTTCTAGCTCTAATACATAATGGTCGTACCACCCTAAGAAAGTCAAATGACATCTCTGGGTCTCATTGAGGGCAATGATCTAAGGTCCATGATTTAATGATAATGGCATCCACGGTCCCTATCAGCTTTCAGTTGTTCCCAGTAAACAACAGAGGGCACAAGTTCTAGGTGTCATTTTCTTCACCTGCAAAATGGGGAAGGAGTGATGTTATTTATCAAGATTAAGTGTAAAATGAGGGGGATTAATCCCTAAATTCCTTTCCCTGAGTCAACCTCACCTCTAATTCTCTGAATGCTTAGCTTGTGCCTAGATCCCCTCAGCTGCCCCCTCCTACATCAGGCCCCTCCTAATGATCTCCATTGTTACTGCTCTTCAATGTCTGCCCCAAAATTATTTTGTGTAACTTGGTGGTTATTTATCTGTGTACATGTGGTATTCTCTGAGCAGACTGTGAGCTGGCTCAGGGTTTTGTACCCACAGTGCCTAGAACAATGGGTATTTAATAAATTCTTGTTTAATTAAACTGAATTCTACCATTCTATAAAACACTGAGATTGGAGTCAGGAAGACTCTTTCTGAGTTCAAATCTGGCCTCAGACACTGGTTGAAAAGTGACTAAACCCTTTTTGCCTCAGTTTCCTCACTTGTAAAACAAGCTGGAAAAGGATATGACAAAACACTCTAGTATCTTTGCCAAGAAAACCCCCAAAGGGGTCACAAAAAGTCAAACATGGCTAAAAAATGACTAAGTAACAACAACATGAAGCCTGCAAAGAAAGTTGAATGTTTTGCCCAAGGTTATTTAGCGAGCAGTACAAAGACCATATGGCCTGCCTCCCCAACAATTTCTACTGCCACGAGAAAACAGCAGGTCTTCTGGGTTCCATTGGCCCCAGATTTCCTGGATGACCTTCGACCCACATATAAACACAATGTCACCAAGTCCTGTTGCTATTCATGATGGTAAACAATGCTAGAGACATCCAAAATGGCTTAATTGTGCCTAGGCAATCTGGCTCAAGAGACAGAAGAAGTACACACAAAAACCTCCACTCTTTTGCACACTTTGGGCGAAGGTGGTGGATTTCATTCCTCCACTTGCATACTGGGAGAATTATTAGCAGCTTCTCAGTTTGCAGCATGAAGCCAAGAGAGGCTCACTGAATATCAACTGACCACTCCAATATGCAACATGCTTTTGGCACCATATGGAAACTGCTTGCACCCTATCTCTCCTCTAGGAAAAGTAACTCGGTAATAAAGCACTTAGCAATGAAACTCTACATAAGACTAGGGATGCTGGACTCTGACTATTTTAAGTTGGGAGGTGACAGAAGACAATGAATTCATAATTTAGTGTAAACTGAATATGAAAAGAAAGGAAAAAAACTGCCAAGATTTTTTGCCATAAATATGAATGATAAATTAAATGGAAACATGTTTTTTGATGCCACGAGGACAGAGCAAAAGCTAGATTTAGTGGACAGAAAAGACAAGCCAGAAATGTTTAAAGAATTTTTCTAAATAAGCAAATATTATGGTTGATTTTAAAAATACACATGGACATCTTAAAATATATTACCCTTGTTTGGCTAAAACCCTGTGAATAACAACAGCAGCATGCACACATGCACACACACACACAACGTTCAAATGTTAGCAAACTGCATTTTGCATACATTGTCTCATTTGAGCTCCACAACAACCAAGTGTGAGGTCAGTGCTAATCATGGTGCCCAGCAATTTATGAAGAATACAAAAAGGAGATGAGAGAAAGAAAGAAAGAAAGAAAGAAAGAAAGAAAGAAAGAAAGAAAGAAGGAAGGAAGGAAGGAAGGAAGAAGGGAAGAAAGAAAGAGAAAGAAAGGAAGGAAGAAAGAAGGGAAGAAAGAGAAAGAAAGAAAGGAAGGAAGGAAGGAAGGAAGGAAGGAAGGAAGGAAGGAAGGAAAAACACTAACCTAGAAGTTCTCTGGAATTTTGGGCAGATTCTCTTTGAAGCATATACAGGAGCACATAGTCAAGAGTCACAAAGAATGACAAGGTCATACTGAGCTTTGTTCTGTGGCAGGATATAGCCATGTTGGTGACATCCATGAATTCATTGAAGTCCCAATGTACTAAGTCCAATTAATTATCTTACGATTATTTTTTATTTCTCCCTCTTGCTCATGAAACTACCTTATGTACAGTATACAGGTACTTAATAAATGTGGACTAAATAAATATATTTTACACTCAAAGGCACAAGAGGATCTTCCCCACTGAAAGTCTCACAATGGGAGGTTTGCTTTGACCCTGAAAGCAATGTAGTGAAGAACTCATACCTTGAAATCATAGGTAGCATCAGGATTTTCATCACAGGCAATAACTTCTGGGGCCATCCAGTAGGGTGTACCAATGAATGTATTTCTTCGACCTACTGTTCGGTCCAACTGGGCACTGACACCAAAATCCACTGGGTAAGGAAACACAGAAACGTACATATTAAGCATCAAACCTTACAATTCATTTGGGAACAAAAATAAAATGGTAGCTTCAAATTGGATACTTCATGGGAAAACAGCATCATGTTGTGTTCTTACTAGTTGAACATTTGCTTAGGCATATAGCCTGAAAGTCAAGGATATTCTTAATCTTTGCTTTGTCCTAGAAGCTCCTTTCCAACAACAGAGGGAGCAATCCTGGGTGTTTATATCAAAAGATGGCAAAGGAAACACCCTACGGTTAATAAGGGCATTTGTGAAGAGTTGGTGTAGCATAGTGAGCAGGGTAGCCTTGAAGGCCTTTCTAGTACTAGACTCTCACTCCTGAACTTTTGGTATGTATCTAAGCTCTGGTCCTACCTTTGTGGTGTTGGCCAAGTGCCTTCACTTGTTAAGAGTACAAACTCTAAGGCTACAATTTACGAGTTGCAGATCTATAGGAGGGAGTTTCCATATTGGGAGTTCCTCCCACTGATGAAATCACAGACTCGGACAAAAAAATAAAAATATCAATGTATTTTTGTTAACAGAACCTTTCTGGGATCCAGATCAAATGCAAACACAGAGATGAAACCAATATTCCACTCAGGCAAAGCAGGATTGCTTCCCAAAAGGGGTGGTGGTGGAAGTAATTGGTTCAGCAACAGGAACATAGGTATTGTATAAAAGATAGATTATTCTAGAAAAGAATTCTGTGCTTATTTTCATAACTTCTGAAGATTCCTAAGGGATGCTCTAGGGGAAAATGACAATACAATATTTCTTTGGTATCTCAATTTTAAAATATATTTGAAATATGTAAAAATACCTCAATTACTCAATATATTCTCAATATGTAGGATTTTGCTCCCCAGTAGTACTCATTGAGTGTAGGACAGTTAGTCAACAGTTAACAAATAATTTTTAATCATTTGCTGTGTGCCAGGTGCTATACTACATGCTAACGATACAAAGAAAAAGTTAAAACCACTTTCTGCCCTCATGTGGCCTACACTCTATTGCAGAAGTTTATGTCCTAATGGAACTATGTTATTTTTATCTTTGTATAACCAGTGTCTAATACAATGCTTTACAATTTGAAACAGCTCAATAAATGTTGGTTGAAATGAATTGGAGATTAAAATAAACTCTTCAATTGAACATATCATGCGAACAGTGTAAATTGATGGAGAACAAAGATACTTTGGAGGACATCTTTGCTAGAATCATAGAAAACTGGAGTTGGCTTCTAATTTGACCCCTTCGTTCTATGATCAAGAAAATGGGGCACAGAAAGGAGAAATCACTTGCCTAAGGTCACAAACTTATTCAGAGCGGAACTGGTCATCTGGACTTCCTGCCTTCAAGGCTAGGGCTCTTTCTATGGTACCGTGATATGCCTCTGGGTATATCCAATAGCTTGGGCCCAGAGCTTTCATGTGTATGTGCTGTGAAAGTCAATTCAGCAAATTCATAAACATTTCTAACCATCTAGTGGGTTCAGGGCACTGTCCTAGGTCCTGGAGACACAAAGGAAAAACTGATATGGCTCCTTTTTTCAAGGACCTTATTTTCCATAGAGGAGAAAGAGAGGAAAGGAAAAAGACTAGTGGGGGAAATGGGATAAAATATATACACACATAACTACCTGAAATCTAACTACAGAAGGCAAAGAACATTAACAATTAAGGGGGTCAGGAAAGTCTTCTTGTAGGAGAAGGCATTTCAACCCTGAAGGAAGCTACAGATTTTCAAAGGTAAAAAAGAGGAGAGAGTACATTTCAGGGACGGGTTTGTGGGACAGCCAGTGTGAGGTGTGGTGATGTCTGTTGTATTGACTCACCTATGGCATGCTATGCCCACTAGTACTTTATAACTGTGTGTTTACTGTATCCCTTCACTCTTGTTGTCTGTGGGGAGTGGGGACAAGGGAAACAGGGGAGTGGAGATCCCCAGTGTCTACCTAGCACAGTGCCTTGCCCATTAGATGATTAAGGAATATTGACTGATTGAATTGAAAGGAATGGAAAACAGATGGTTTCTGGGATATAAGATTTAATCCACACAACAGCCTTGGAAAAGCTGCTTTAATGGACAATAGGTAAATAAGTGTTTATGAAGGTAACAGTTCCAAGATATATTGGCCAGCTGTGTGAGTCTGGGCATGGCATTCAATGCCCCCAGGTGATGTTCTAAGACTCTGAAGTCGGGGAGCAGGTAAGGAAAGGAAAGAGAAAGGGAAAGGGATAGACATAGGGACAGAGACAAGGACAGGGATAGAGACGGGGATATGAAAAATAAGATATTCTCCCAAACACAAGTTTGGCAGGATGAAGTGATTGAAATGCTTTCTCACTCTGTTCTTTGAAAGTTTAATTATCTCTTCCCAAAAGCAATATCAAAAATCTGCCTCCATCAGTTGTCAGAGAAACAGGAGAGCTGCTCATGTCTGGAACCAAGCATTCCTCTGGCAGGTGGTGTACAAGGCATAACGAAATCAACATTCATGTGAAGACAAGGAGATAAAGCAGATGAATCTGCAGCATCCATGATTTTGAAAATGCCCAACTGGGAGTGCTTTCAGTGGGAGTGCCTTTCATTGCCTTCGAAGGCTCCCACTCCCAGCCAGGTGCAGGAAGGCTGAAGTGATCTCCAGGGTAGGCCCCCTGAATACAACAGAAACCCATCTCCCCATCACTCCCTCAGCCTCCTCAAGTGGATGTCATTACAGAATGTTTGCAGCTCTTCCCCAATTCAGAGGCAATTTTAGGCATTTTAAGTGTACGACTAACAGCCCCAATTGAATAACAAAGAAAAATTGTCAATCCCACTTCTATTTTTAGAACTGTGAACTCCAAGCCGTGGGCCTCAAATTCACAATCGTTACAGAAAGAAACTCAGCTGTTGGCCTGACATGACGTCTGTCAAATTCCTTCTAGTTCCCGGGCTTGGCTGGGCTGCTTTCCTTTGCCTATTCTGAGACTTTGAGCCCGACGACACTTACCTAGTTTTACTTCGGCATTCTCTGTCAGCAAGACATTCTGCCCTTTGATGTCACGGTGAATCACTTTGTGTTGATGCAGGTGACTCAGACCCTGGAGAGATGGAGAATCAGGAGGGTTAATGGGAGCAGGGGCCCCCCTGATTACAAATAATCATTTCCAAAATCCCTCCCCTCTTTTCTAATAAGTATGCTATGAGCAAAAATAAAAATGTTTTTTAAAAAAAGCAGGCAGGCCCAGATGTGCCCAGAGGGCTAATCATACACAAATCTTTCATATGCTCAGGATGATGTTTTAAGTTATGGGACAATCATAAAAGTGAACAGGATTTACTGCTTAGTAATATAACCTTTCTCTCTCTGCCTGTGGGGAATATAGGTCAAGTTCAGATGAAACATTCTAGCCAACTGACTTCCTGTTTCAGTTAATTCACTCTTACCTACTGGAGTTATGTTTTGCCCTTTATTCTCTGAAGCAACTTATAGTACATGGGAGAGGATGCCTGATTCTAGCAAATCCAGGCTTACCTCCTCCTCCTCCTGTTCCTCCCACCCTCTTCCCCCACTCTTCCTCCTCCTCGTGGGATGTTGGGGAGGTCACCGTCTCCTTAGCATGAGCTTCCTCAATAATAAAATCAGGCCTTTGGGGGAGACAACCTCAAAAGTCTAGTTCTAAATCTATGCTCTTATTTTGGGAGGTGTAATTGGGTACAAGGCAGACCTTTAGAGATCAAGGAAAACATTTTGTCTGATTTTATTAGTTTCTGATTCAAGTTAATTAAAGATAACAGACATCAAGTACAGTTCCCCTACATTTGGGGGATGAAAAACAAATGAACAGAGGCTCCAAGGTGGGGCCTTATTTGTGACCTATTCAAGGTCACAAAGCTAGCAAGCCAAGGCCATTGTCCTTTCTCTTGCTCTGCCCCTCATAATGGTCAGTCAATAAAGATTAAGGGCCTACTGTGTGCCAGACATTGTACTACAGCCTGGGAATACAAAAAGAGGTAAAAGACAGTCCCTGCCCTCAAAGAGCTTACAATCTAAGCAAAGACTAATGTACACATGACATACAGAATAAATAGGAAATATTTAAAAGAGGGAAAACACTAGAATTAAGAGTATTTGGGAAAGGCAAGGCAAGGTGAGGTGAAGAGGAGATGGGAGGAAAGTAGAGAGGGAGAGAAGAGACAGAAAAGGAAAAGGAAAGAGAAATGGGAAGTTGACAGGGGAGAGGAGTGAGAACAGGGCAGGTCAGGGAAATTCTATTTCCATTGTTGGCATTTATTACTGTCATTTTTAGTGCTTCCTTTCATATGTGACTCTGTGTTTATTATCTGCAGAAGCCAATTACTCAGTGACAATTAAACTCAGAGGTGTTCCATTTCTCCACTGAATTACTCTGATTTTTAGTTCTTAGAGGCTGGAGACTTGTAAGGATATGGATTTCCTTTCTGATAGCCACATGTCTTTCATTGATTTTTTTCTGGCAATCCAGCAGCATATAAAGATACAAAATGTCATATATTAACTTTAACTTGGAATCATCACCAGTCCCCAACATGCCACCCTTTTTACAGAGATCAGAATGAGCCAATTTAGAATGCACACGACTGTCTGGTACACAGTTATATATCACAATGGAAGATGCACTTTGTTTGAGCTCATTAATTAAATGATCACTAACTCAAACACTTCATGACTACTATCAAACTTGCCAATGCAGAAAATGTGACTTTTAAAGTGGGAGGGACAGGTTCGCCTCATCTAAGTGTGTTTAGAATTTCTGCTCTTCCAGACCTATCTTTAATTGCTATAGGAAGCTCCCAGTGTGGAAACTTCCTTCACTGATAAACTAGCAGCTCATTTATGAATATTTTGGCACGTATGGAATGTTTTGGAGATTTTTTTTAAATGATGGTTGAAAGCTGTGCCAAGGGAATGAAGTTGGAAAACTAGACCTTTTTAACCCTTCCCCCAATACAACAAATGAGGTTATCTAATTCTCTCAAAAATCTCCTTGCTCAAAACTTTTTAATAGTAGGAAGGAAGAAAATAAGCATTTATTAAGCACTTATGGTATGCCAGACCAGTGCTAAATGCTTTGCAAATATTATCTCATTTAATCCCCACAACAACTATGGGAAATATTATATACTAATATCATCTCCATTTCACAGCTGAAGAAACTGAGGGAGACAGAGGTTAAGCCAGTAAGTGTCTGAGCTCAGAGTTGAACTCAGGTTTTCTTGATACCAGGCCCAGACCTCTTTCCACTAACCATATAGTTTAGACACCTCTTGCAATTATTTTTCTGACAAGGTATCAGACCAATTATGAACATCAGTAGATAATCTTTTCAGGTCCTGGCTGCAGTTGGGAGAGCAGATCAGAGAATGTGTAGGAAAATAGAGGACTGGTGATTTAGTTGGTGTAGGAAACTCCCAGATGAGGAAACTACTTTTTACTAATCTAGGCTGGAACCTTCTCCATAATTTATAATCTGAAAGAGTTCGCTGGCAGATTAAGCGCCTTGCTTAGGATAACCCAATCAGTATGTGTCAGAGGTGGGACACTCTACCATGCTGGCTGGCTCTCTGCAAATAAGTGATAAGATTAACTTATAATGGCTACTTCCTTGAGCTGTTTTGAGTCCTGAATGAGACAATGTATGAGCAGTGCTTTGCAAACTGTACAACACTCTTATCTATGAATGCCAGGTACAATCATAAATGAAGACTCCGATAGGTTTCACATCATCTTTGTCATGTCTAGAATACTACTCACTCCCATTGGAGTGAGCCTCCCCAGATGCCATCATCACCAACAGTTAGCAGGCCTGAAGTCTGGGAACATCTGCCATCTGTGCCCCTCTCCCCAGGCTGTCTTCTGCTGATCGCATCAGGAAGTAGGAGCAGGCCCCCGTGTAACTCTTACCCGTAAGATCTCTCGGCAGATGTATGCGATCCACTCCTCTTTCAATGTGTTGCCTTTTGTATTCTTGATGAGATCTGTGACAGAGCCCGCACCGCAGAATTCCATCACCAGCTGGCAAAGAAAGGATGCAAAGGCACAATTAGTATAATTAGGGTACAAAGCATCTGTGGGCTTGGTTGAGCACAATGGAGGGCCCTTCAGCCCTCCACCTTGAGGTGCCATTCTTGAGATGGAAAGTGATCATTAGACAATGTGGACCAGAGGAAATTCTAACTTCTAAGGTGGAAGGAGTTACTAGCTTAAAATAAAGTAAGGAAGGAATTTTTTTAAATTTCCAACCTCAAAATTATCATCAGAAATGGAAGGTAATCTTCATTGTACACATAGGAAAAGGAGACAGGTGGACTTCAAGGACATGGTCCATTGCTCGCAGCACCACTTTCTTTCTGAAAATCTTAAGCTGGGTTCTGTGCCATTGGATGGGGGAGATCACCAATTGGCATGAGGCCATGGCGTCCCAAGTAACAAAAATATAACAAGGCATTTACTTTAGGTGGTTTTCAAATGACATTGTGAGCCTTCTGGGCAGGGACTATCTGTTTTTAATTAACTTCAGTAAAAGTTCCCAGGAGGTTGGATACATCAAATAAATTCAATAAACAATAAACCCTTATTTAGCACCTTTCATCCCCAAAGCTCCAAACTCTATAAATATCAACTCATTACACTGTCCAACAACTTTGCGGACTAGGCATGAGGCACGTTCCTTACTTTAAAGAGGGCAAAAAGGAGACAGGACAAGATGAAAATTGCCAAGTCTGAACTTTTCTATTCATTGCCCACGTACAGAATGACCTCACTCTCCCTAATCTTCCCTCCATCCCTTTGAACAAATTCCATGGTAAAAACTTTATATAACATCTTTACCAAATAAGTGAAAGTGTTGGGTAAAATTTAGCCCAATATAATCAGAAACTAATCCCTGACCTCCTAATGGGGACAGATTGAAAACAGTCTGGCCAAAATGATCTCTGTTGATTCACATTGACCTCATTAAATTATAGGTTCCTGTCTATCGGTAATGGACAGAGGTAGAATTTCTTGGTCTGTGACCAGGGAAGAGCTTTGGAACTTTGGCACCATCAGTCTATCTACAATAATTTATTAAATGTCCAGTTTTCACCAATCTTGGCAATCCTAGTGTTTAGAGCTATTTTCTGTTGCCCAACTTTTAGACAACTATGTGTCAGGGATGGGGATAAATTTTGGGACTCCAAAACCAAAAAAAATGGTTGTTCTCAAGGGGAGTAAAATTGTAAGGGGGAGTTAACAAGTACGTGTATAAATAAACATAATGTAACTGCAGGGGGCATTATGAGCAGCATCATGATCAGAAGATCATGGGATCAAAGATCTGAAGCTGGAACTAGTTTAACCCCTTCATCAGATTCCGAACTGAGACCCAGGGAGGTTAAGGTCATATGGGTTCTGGATCACAGCTCTAGAGAGGCAAAGAACCAGGGTAGTCAATTAATGCACCCTTTCATTTTACAGATGAGAAAACTGAGACAAATTGGTTAAAGGAATTGCTCAAAACTGGGAGCATCTGGAAGAATAAGGAAAAGCTTCATGTAGACAAAATGCTTAAACTTGAACAAAAGTATAGGAACCTGTTCCAAATACAAGGAAACCCAAGAAAAATCTCATTTTTTAAATTTGGTTTGGCAAATAATTTTTTCTTTTCTCTTTCTTTCAAATCCTATTTACAAAAAATATCTTAAGTGTTCCAAGACTCCTGTAAATCCACTTATTACTCTGCTACCAAGCTGGAGAAAATTTGCCACCCCAGAGCCCTATTAGACTGCAGGATTACAGTTTCCCAAGGGAAGCAGTGGAAACCCCAGGCCTCCACATCTTTTAAAATGATATTGGACAAAATACTCTCCAACAGACTGTGGGGAACAATCGCCCTCTGGCCAGGCTCTAATGCCACTGATTTCTGACATTTCCTACCCCCACACACAGCTCTGGCTGAAGCTGGCTGCATTCTTTTCATCTTCCTATGGAACAAAATGATCATTAAATTATGTAATAGCCATAAAACCCCAACAATCCAAAACACCTTGTTTGCTGGTGATTGGTGACCCCAGTCACACAGCAGTCCTGATAATTATCATGCAACCCACACAGTGGGGAACTTCTCTTACTACAGATACCTGATTCCACGAGCAAAGAGAATCAAGCTGCCAAAAGAAACTGAGTTAAGTCAACAAGGAAATGTCTCATAAGGAATGGATTAGCCAATCAACAAACATTTATTAATATAGTTCCCCAAAATATGATCTTTTAAAATGGCTTCATAGAGGATCTTTCCCCATTTCTTTTTTTTGATAGAGAGATTATCGCTTGTCCAAATGCTTGAATATAATAGGTAATCAATAAATGTCTCCTGCCCTGTGCACATGCAATAAATTATTATAATAAAATATTCAATAAATGTCTCTTGCCCTAAATCCCACACTCAGTCACCTACTAGTGACACAGAGGCCTCAAAGTCTTCCTTCTTTCCTTCCTTTCTTTCTCTCTTTCTTCTTTTCTTCCTCCCTCTTCCTTACATGTTGAGAAGGATGGGCCACCCTTTAAATAAAACAATGGTGTGGTTCCCAATGTCTCAGTTTAGAACATGGCTTCTCTAGCTGTGATACAGAGAGAAAAGCTACAATCAACACTCAAACCTGTTTTGCTCAGTCTAGAGTGTGACCAGTAGGGTACCTTGCTTGATCTCCTGGGTCTTCAGAAGCGACTCAGACTTGTAATTCCTCTTAAAAGCACAATAGCCCTAGGCACTAACACATTGTGTGGCTTTCTAATTTTCAGGTAATTAGTCCACTTTACAATCCCTGACTTCTCAATGACAGAGTTATCCAATGGAGGATAGCCCAAGTGAGCCTCTTCATCACCAAAAGGCAGGGAAAGCATGAGGGCGATGCTGTGTATCAGAAGCTCGCTGCCTTTCTGAGAGATCTTAATCTTTATTGAAAGAACTCCCATTTTTGATTTCCGTATTGCGACCTGAGCAGTTGATAAAAGACAGTCACTTGGCCATTATCAGGAGCTGGTGCTAAACAAGTGTTTATCTCAGCAACAAGCCTGATAGAATTCTCCGAGGTTATAATTCAATCAGACACTGGAAACATCTCTTAGTTACTGTGACATGGGAAACACTCTAATTTCACCCCAAAATATCATCTTGGGGATATAGGATTTAGTTTGAAGGCAGGGGACAAACCCCTGCAGATTTCTGGATGTTCTGGGCAGGTGAAAAATACAGTTATGTTATGAACCTCAGAATGGTTGGATTTTAGGAGGACACAAGTTCAAATCCAATTCTGCCATTTAATTTCAGTGTGACCCTGGATAAATAACATATCCTCTCTGAGAGTATTCATTAGTATGTAAAATGAGAGGGTTGGGTTAGATGTGGTCTCTAATGAAGGTGTCTTCTAGATTTACATCCATGTTCAGTTTGGTTCCCAATATGTTAGAAAGGACATGGACACCCTAGAGCACATAGGATCATAAGTTTATTATTGTTGTTGTTTACCATCAGACACCAATAGAAACAAGCTGGGATGGGAGGGGTGGTATAGGGAGACTCATCACCATGAATTTATTTTAGTGCAATTTGTCTATTCATCTCATTGACAAAGTAGCTACTGAAGAGTTCTGAGTGCAAAAGTCACAGTGAGAGTCAACAGGAATTTATTATATACTAATAATGTGCCAGATACTTTGCTAGGTACCAGGGATACAAAGTCATAAATGATGACAGTTTCTCAAGAGGCTTACATTGTTGGGGACCAAAACAATCTATTCACACATAAATAACGAAAATATATACAGGTTGGGGCTGGATAAATTGACCTGATAATCATCTTCATGGAGATGAGAAATGAATCCATGGGAACTGAGGAGATCACCAAGCAAAATAGTACAGAGAGAGAAAATAAGAGGGCCCAAAACAGAGTACTGGGGAATATTGTTAGCCAGCAGGACCTGAATGAAGATGACCCAGCAAAGTAGACTGAGAAGAAGGTAAAAATCTATGTTAGGAGGGTTCTGGGTTATAGTTCTCAAGGGAAGAGAGAAATTTAAAGGTAAGTGAGAGTATAGGAACAAGGATAAATGCTGTCCATTGATCAAAGTCTCAATGAAAGAGAAAATAGAGAAAAGAAAAACAAAATGTGGAAAGGACACTTACCCAGAGCTGGTCATCCATTCCCGGGGGATTCTTTTTGATAAAAGCACCATAGTAAGTAGCAATATTTCTGTGATGAGAGTATTTCTTCAACATGTTAATTTCTTGTTTGATTTCCTCCTCTTCATCCTATACAGGACAAAGAAAACGGGCCATTAAATACATTGGATCTACCCAGTAGATTTCAGTATTACAGCATCATCTCAATAGAATGGGCAATAGATCTCCATGCTTTTTTACTTCTTGGTGGGTAGATAAGCAAGCATAATGATTATGTTCCATTAGAAGGCAAACTTTTGAATGATTCTTGATTGGGAGTGTGAATGTTGAGGGAGAGGATATTTCTGCTCACATGGAGAACTGGCCCCCTCAGGTCTGTAATGAGTAGGTCTGGACCCTGGTGCAAGCAGCCTCAAACTAACCTTTTAAGACATTCAGTTTGTGAGGGAACTTGAGAATGTAAGACTGCTGGATGAGCAAAGAATGGTAATCAATTTAGCAATAAACAAACATTTATTAAGGGCTTACTATGTACACCAGGCCCTAGGCTAATCTGTTGGGTGCAAAGAAGAGCAAAAATAGCCCCTGCCCTCAAGTAGCTCACGCATTGGCTCTCAAGAGCCAACATGTAAATAACTAGGTACATAAAAGTTACATACACAATACACGGGAGGGGGCGGGGAGACAGCCTGAGGCCACTGGAAAGCTGCCATAGGGGAAGAAATAGGCCAGAGCCCAGCCAAGGAGGAACTCAATCTGGGATGTGACTTCTGGGCTTAGGACAAGGTTGGAGGAAAGAACCTCTCCATGTGGCAGCTTCTAAATTCAATTAATTATTCTAAGTCAGTCAATCAAAGGCATTTATTAAGTGCTGTCCCAGGGATAGAAAGGAATACAAAAAGTAGTTCACACACATTCTAATGGGGGAAGACAGCAAAATAGCAATAATGAGGGAGAGAGAGAGGGACAGAGAGAGAGAGAAAGAGAGAGAGAGAGAGAGAGAGAGAGAGAGAGAGAGAGAGAGAGAAGACAAGACAAGAGAGAAAGAGTTGATGGGTAGAAAAGATATATAGAGAAGATAGAAATGATAGAGAAGTTATGGAGACAAGATAGATGATAGAGATAAGAGATGGATGGATGGATGATAGAGAAATAGAGGATAGATAAAATGGATTGATGGGTGATAGAAGATAGATTAATAGATGATAGAGAAGATAGGTTATAGAGAACTTAGATATAGATGATAGAGAGAAAATAGATCAAATCCAACCTCAAACACTTACCACTTACTAACCATGTGACCTTGGGCAAGTCACTTAACCCCAATTGCCCTGTCTTCCCCCCTCCAAAAAGTAAAAAGAAAAAAAGAGAAGACAGAGATAGAGAGATGATAGAGAAGATAGATTATAGAGAACTTAAGATATAAATGATGGAGAGAAGATAGAGACTGTTGATAGAGAAGAGAGAGATGATGGAGAAGATATAGATGGAAGAGAAGATAGAAAATGATAGAGAAGGCAGATAAGAGAACTTAGATACGGATGATAGAGAGAAGATAAAGAGACAGATTATAGAGAAGATATAGATAACAGAGAGAAGATGGCTGATAGACAGATAAAGCCAGAGAGATAAAAAAACGAATAGACAGAGACAGACACACTCATGCTAGTGTTAAACTCAGTTGGTCCTCCCTGCTGAAGGAGTGCATATGCTCTCAGCACTCTCTAAATCCTGGTCACTCTGCCCTAGTTAATGCTCTAGGAAATGAAAGCATGTGCTTCCAACCCACTTTATATCCTTACTTAGAAGGAAACAAGGAAGAAACTCTTATGTAATGCTTGCTCCAGGTCACCGGGACGCCATTCATTCACATCAACGGGCATCCACTGACCAAGCATGGTACACGAGAGGCAGAGGACAGACCAGAGAAAGACAAGAGGGGATGAACATCAGGTATGTTGGCCACGCCACTTTTGAAGAAGGAAGTTTTACTGAAGGGACTTCAGTGCTGAAGATGAAAGCCAAATCAGAGAGGATCTAGGAGCCAGCCGGCTATAAGGAAATGAATGACCCAAGTGGAAGCACCTCACTCCAGGAGCTGAATACGAAAATGAGAGAAATGGGGCAGTAGCTGAGAAGCAGTGTGAGTCAGATATTAATAGCAGGAGAACTTCTATGATTTCATAATTAGCTACTAGGCAGGTGGTTCATGTAAGGAAACCAAGGCTAAGGGAGGTTATGTGATTTGGCCAAACTAAATCTCAGAGCAGGATTTGTACCAGGTTTTCTTGACTCCAAGGCCGGCATTCTATCCACTACTCCACCTTGCCTTAAATATTTGCATATCAACAATTTCAAAAGTCTGTGCTAGAAAATGAAGGGAAAAGTGGTGCAGTGAGTAGAGTACCAGCCCTGGAGTCAGGAGGACCTGAGTTCAAAACCGGCCTCAGACACTTAACACAAAAACTAGCTGTGTTACCTTGTGCAAGTCACTTAACCCCAAATTGCCCTCCAAAAAAAAAAAAAGCAAAAGAAAATGAAGGGAAAAAATGGATTTTTTTCAAGTCCTCTTTCATATATGAAGACATGCTATAAGTACTTTTAAGAAGGTAATATTTTAAAACTGAATAAATGACATATTTAATATGTGTAGAAAGCTGACTATGCTTGCTTATATGATATATAGCAGATTTCTTTTTTCCCCTAGTGGGTTGGGATGGGTGAAAAGGGAAAAAATCCAAATGGTTAATAATTTAAAAAATAAAAATATATTTTAAATGTATGAATTTTATAATAAACAAAATCTTCTGTTTAGTATTCAAAGCTTCTCATAACCTAGCACCCTACCCCCCCTCCACCCAGACACACATACATTTCTAGTGTTCTTACTTACTGGCCCCCTCCACATACTTTGATCCAGTCATAATAGATTCTTTACTGTTCCATGTCTTTACTGATCCATGTCTCAGCTCTGAGCAATTTCTCTGGCTGTCACCCCCTTCCTAGAATGCTCTCCCTCCTCATCTTTCCCTCATGACTTTACTATCTTCTTCAAGTCCCAGATAAAATCCTATCTTCCTTCTGAAGCCCTTTCCAATCCTCCTTAATTCAAATTTCTTAATTATGTACTATTTATTCTGCATGTGACTTGTTTCTATGTGTTTGATTGCTGTCTCCCTGGTTAGACTGTGAGCTCCTTGAGGACAGGGACTGTCTTTTGCCTCTTTTTCTATACTCAGCATTTGGCACAATGTCTGGCACTCTTAAAGCACCTTTACCGACAGACTGCCTAATCATTGATGGTTATTCTTGGAAACTGATAATGTTTAACAATAATATCATGTTGAAGTAGAGTGCTTTATAAAACATTCTACATACACATGGTACCTTCATTTCATTCTTTGAGATTGCTAGGATGGGCCTGATGACATCACTCTCCTACTCGAGATGTGTCGGTGGCTCCTATCACTTCCAGGATAAAACATGGATTTTGTTGGATATTCAAAGTCCTTCACAATTGGGCTCAAGTCCTTGTCTCCTGGCTTGTCCCACCCTATTTTCCTTCCTGCAGTTCCTCTCATGTCTCCCACGCTCCATGAACTATATAAGAGCCTTTGCATAGACTATCTGGCAGGTCTGGAAACCCTGTCCCTCCTCCCTCTACTTCTTCTTTCAAAGCTCAGAACAAGAGTGACCTTCTTCATGAGTCCCTGCTGCTCGAGTTGCCTCCCTCCCTCTTGAAAAGACTTGAATCAAACTTCAGAGTTTTCCTAACCATCCTGATAACAGAGTACACAGAAGGTCATTCAGGGGGCCCTTGACATGCCTCCATTCCACAGACATATTGCTATCTCCTATAGACAATGAATTCCTTGGAATCAATTGTTTCTTTCCTTTGTCTTTGTAGTACTCTTGCCTAACATGGTGCCTGGCACAGAGTGGGCATCTAGTAAATGCTTGGTGATTAATTGAATAAGAGCTTTAATTAATGGATGTTTTATTGGAATGAGCTGAATTAAAGTCCTTGCAACTACCACTCATCACTCCTGGTTATAGCTTCTGAGGCTAAACATAACAACCCAACCCTCTTCAATATGATAGCCTTTCAAATACTTGAAGAAAATGGTACTGGGAATCTGAAGGTCTTCCCTGCCCCTTGGCCCCTTGATAGGCTTAAGTGAATCTGAGAACCTTCCCTGATTTGAAAATATACTCTGCCCCCTAATAGGCTGAATGTGGTCACATGGAGCTGTGATGGGAGGCTTGTTTATCAGGAAAGCCTACATCTTGTTACTTTGTGATTGGGCAGTGGGTCAAGAGGGTTGTGATATTCTCTGACCCAGCAGAAGGGTATATACACCCTGGTGTGAGGTTTTGTTTTGGGGCTCACTTTGGGAAGAGTTGTGTGATTTGACCAGATGAGACTCTGGGTAGCCATTGAGCCCCCCGGCTTTGAAAACCCAGATGTTGGTGCTTTCCTTTCTGGTAACTAACTAGGTATGGGTGTAATGGTCAGACAGCTGGAAGCCCTGTCTGCTAGTCTGTTTCTCTGTCTGTATTTTTTTGTCTGCTTGTAACTTATGTTTATATTCTCTGAAGTTCGGGTGCTGACTTTTCCCCTTGAAATAGGTAAATGATAAATGTTTGATTAAAATAAGATTGTTAACCCATTTTGAGTTGCTTTCTTTTAGAAAAGCAGACCTAAGAAACTGTGCTAGCAGCCATCCTGGGTATGCTAGGGTGCTTGCTGCTTCACTCCCCCAAGTCTAAACATACTTTCAACTGATTTTCATATGGCAGAGTTTCAGGGCCCTTCTGTGCTGACTTTCCCTATGCAAATCCAGGCCATGGCATCACATCATATCTTTCTTTCCTCAAAAGCACACTAACTCTCTGGAATTTGGAATGTGATTGGAAGGTCATATTCTTACAATGGTTCAACAATCTCAGGCTACACTGACAAAGGCCACTTTCTATGGATGACGCCAGTGTCTCCTAAAAATACTTGTGTTTTCTCCTTTTTTTTCTCTTGTTTGTCATTGCAGTTATTCTCTTGAAATGCTAGGAAATAACATAGTGAAGTCTTCCATTACTCAGGGTTCTTTAGATGTAGACCAAACATAGTAATTGAATTGGACACAAGCTATTTCTGAGAATGTTACAGCTGGACTAGACTTCAAACAGCATCTAGTCCAAACATTCATTTTTCCTGAGGAGAAACTGAAGTCCTAGAGACAGAAAGACAGACATAGAAACAGACAGAAAATTAGACAAACAGATGCCAACTCTCCCACGAAGACTTTCTGCAGGGGCCCTTTTCTGATTTCCCCAGTTGTGAAGACTCTCCCCTAGGCACTCTGGGTAGACACTTCAGTACCAACCAAGCCTTACTTTGATTATTTGGTTCACACTTACTTTGAAATGATATTGTTTTTGCTAACTGAAGTTAAAACTATGTAAAAAAAAATGGGATGGAGAAGGAATGGCAAACCATTCCAGTATCTGGGCCAAGAAAAATCCCAAAAGGGGTCACAAAGAGTCGTGACAAAGAGTCATGACTGAAAAATGGTTCAATAATATATCAATAATAATGGTTCAATAACAAAATGTAAATTGGTTCTAGAAAAATGGAGATATGTAATGTGTATTCAAATTTTGTGATCATTTCAGGGGATTCATTATTTGCACTAATTGGGACCTAGCTGCTTTGCAAACCTCCAAGTACTACTGACATTTTTTTTTAGTATTATATTTGTAATAACTTCTACCCACTTCAAAGCCTGTTTTTTCCAATCAAGGATGTGTTGAGGAACAAAACTTCGTACCTTGGCCTTTTCCCAATAGCTGGCATGTCTGTCCTGTCTTAGGCAATGATCACACTAGCATAAGGAGTACCTCATGCCCTGCAAACACTGGGATTGATCATGCTTCATTTATTCAACCTTCTGGGGAGTTTTAGTGACTTAATTAGCATAGGAGACTTCCTGGTAAGGACACTCCCTCTACCAAAGCAGATCTGATGCTCTACAATTTGTTATATTAAGAGAACTGTATGGGGGTAACGGACTCAACTAAGGTCACCCAGACACAGGACCTGAACTAAGGCCTTCATAATCCCAATGCCACTCCCTATATGCTAAGACACACTGTCTCTTTTTATCTTAGGAAAAAAAGACCCTACAAGCCTATTCAAACCACTTGGAGTAGGGCAATTAATTTCCCCAGACATAGCATATATTATTTCCCCACAAAGAAATATCTGTTGCCAAGTTTCAAGACAACTAGTTAAGTTGCAATATAATTTCCCTTGATATCTTCTTGCTAGTCAGATCCTAAAATATTAATCACAATTAGGGGAACCTTAACTAAGTTTCTAGAGAGCTAGAATCAATACTCGTAATATATCTTAGTGTGAATGATGTGTTAGGGATTTAATAAATGCTCTGAAATAAACATGTGAGAATATTAAGATAACAATCAAGATAAGAATAATGTTTCTTATTTCCTAATGGGCAATGTTGGAATTTGCTTTGACTGTGGATAGTTTTCTCTTTTTTTTTAATAGGGGGGAGGAGGAAGGAAGAAAGTGAAGGAGGAGAAAGAAAGAGAGGAAGGGAGGGAAGGAAAAGGGGAGGGAGGAAGGAAAAGAGAAAGAAAAAGATAGATAGAGAGAGAGAGAGAGAGAGAGAGAGAGAGAGAGAGAGAGAGAGAGAGAGAGAGAATGAGAATAAAGGCTTGTTAACTGAAAAACAGTAAAATAAAATATTGCCCCCCACAAAATAATAGTAAGCTCCCTGGGGGCCTTTTAAAAATTTTGTCTTTCTATTCTTAATACCTAAAATAGAACTTTGCACATAACTAAAGAAGTACATGTTGTCTCCTCCAACACAAGGTAAGCTCCTTGAGGATGGGGCCATGTTTTTGTCTTTCCCCAGTATCTGGATCATGGCAATTTATTAATAAATCACTGATTGACTGCATATTTATTGGATTGGATCAAGTATACCAACAGATGGTGAATCTGCCATTCATTCTTGTATTCAATGAGCCCCTAATGAGACAAGCACCATGTGGAATACTGAAAAAAATTTTTTTTGAAGTACAGTTCCTGCCCTCAAGGGAATTAAAATCTGGTTCAGAAGATCAGATTTTGAATATGAAATTCAATATTTCATATGAATATGAAAACTGGAATTTATCATCATGTTTAAAATTCTAAGCATGGAAGAAGGAAAAACAAGATGCCATTGGCAGAGAAGAAGAGGATGAATGTGGAAGTAGAATGGATTGCCGGGAAGGGCTTCCTCTCTCTGGTCATCTTCCAGCAAAGGCTGGATTGACCACTTCTCTGAGGTGGTGTGAACAAGATTCTTTTTCAGGTATGGCTCTAACTAGATGCCTGCTTAGACCCCTTCCAAGTGTAAGACTCCATCATTTGAATCAAAGCTATAAATAGGAGGAAATGCTGTCCAAACTGTTTAAAGCCTTTTTCATTTTAAATGAAAAAAGGATTAAAAAAAGAGAATAAAGTTATAAACCTGCTAGAGGGAAACTAAAATATCTATTAGAGAATTAGACGCAAGAAAAACAAAGAAAGAGGTAGGAGCAGTAGAGGGGAAAATGAGAAAAATTAGAGAAACCAAAATAGGAATGATTACAGTAAGAGAGAAGATGTGTTTGGAGTGATGAAGGAAGAATAGACCCAATCAAAAGAGGTCCCAAAGTCCAGAGGTCAAGGAACCAAGGAACTCGGTTCTAATCCAAGATTGTTCCAGTGTGCTTTAAGACTCAGAGCAACACAAACTCAACGGCAATTTTCTCATCTTTATACTTACTATATTATTGCTGTAATACAGTAATTATTATACTTTATTATTTCTACCATATTTTATATATTTCTATGTAATTTTATATATAGTAAACATACATACTTATATGTTTGCTACATTATTACCATAATAATATATTATTATATTACTATGCTGTTGGGAGAATTTGGATTTGGAAATGTACTTTGAGTTACAAAGATGAAAGGCACTACAGAACACTAAGTTATTACAAATAACATTAGGCCCAGGCTGGTGAAAATAAGCAGACACTTATCTGTTCTAGTTTTATGGTAAATACAAATCTTTTTTTTTTGCACTTAACTGCATCAGTGTGTTAGTACAACTATCACACACACACACACACACACACAGCCCTAAGCTTGCAAGTATTCTGAATATGGATATTCAGAGTAGGCTATACTCTGTGTTAATGTTTACACTGATACCAAAAATGTTTTTCTAAATCTAGGAATTTTTCTAATAATGAGTGTACCCCTAAAATGGTAGGATAAAATGTGTACTCTATTAAATTTTCCCTTAATGGGGTCATGAAGAGTTGGATATGACTTAAAAACAATTAAACAACAATGAACATGTGCCAGTCACTGTGCTAAGCCTTGAGAATACAAAAAAAAAATGTCAAAAGATAGTCTCTACTCTCAAGGATCTCACAATCTAATGGAGGAGACAAGCAAACAAATATATACTAAGAAGCTATATGTGGGACAAATAAGAAACAATTAAAAGAAGGAAGGAACTGGACTTAAGAAGGGCTGGGAAGGGCTTCCTGTAGAAGGTGGGATTTTATTTGAGACTTAAAGGAGGCTATGGAAGTCAGCAGGTAGAAATGGGGAGAGACAGCATTCCAGAGATAGAGGCTGGTCAGAAAAAATGCCCAGAGCTGAGAGAAGTATCTTGTCTGAGGAACAACAGGAAGGTGGGTGTCACTGAATCAAGGAGTGCATGACAAGACTAGAAAGTAGGTTGTGAGCCTGTGGGAGCTGACGGATACTGATGCCCTCTACAGTAATAAGGAAGGAGGGGAGGTTTAGGAGGAAAGGTAGTAAGCTCCATTTTAGACATGTTGAGTTTAAAATGTCTCCTGGATATCTGATTCAAGATGTCTGAAAGGCAGTTGGAAATGGAAAATGGGAGATCAGCAAAAACATTGAGATAGGAAAGGTAGATTCGAGAATCGTCAGCATAGAGTTGGTAATTAAATCCATGGGAACTGATGAGATCACCAAGTACAGTAGTATAGATGCAGAAGACCCAGGACAGAACCCTGAGGGACAACGACAATTATAGAAGGCATGATCTGGAAAAGGATCCAGCAAAGGAGAAGGAGTGGCCATGTAGGTAGAAGGAGAGCCAGGAGAGAGTGATGTCCCAACAACCTAGAAAGAAGAGAGTATTAAGAAGGAGAGGATGATCAGCTGTGTCCATGGCTACAGGGAGGTTGAGGAGCATGAGAACTGAAAAAAAAGACTATTGGATTTGGTAACTAAGAGGTCATTGATAACTTTGAAGACAGTAGTTTCAGTGGAATAATAAGGACAGAAGGCAGATTGTAAGAAAGTTAAGGGTTAAGGAGAGAATGAGAAAATACAAAGGAGAGGCAGTAGCAGGTGCCTGTATGTGGCCTTTTCAAGGTGCTTAGCCTGAAAAGGGCAGAAGAGCTAAAGGATGATAGAAACAGAAGTATCAAGTGAAGAGTTTTGGTTTGGGTGTTTTCCCCTGGATAATGGAGTCACGGTTATGTTTTCTAAGCAGTAGGAACTGAGCCTGTACACAGGAATAGACTGATAATAAGTGATGAAAATAAGAATAAAATATATATGATTTTTGAAATAGCCAATGCACGAATTTGTTTTGCTTCACACACAATCTACGTGTGTATGTATGCATGTATGAATATATAAAATGTATACATATATTTTTACAAGGGATTTGTTTTTCTTTTTTTTTAAATGGATTTAGGGTGGGATGGAAAGGAGACCTCTGTTAATTAAAAAAAAACAATTTAAATTTTAAAAATAGGCCATGAGTCGGATCATTGATTTATTATAAAGTAAGGATGCAAAGGTAGATTGTTATTCAAAGGCAGTAAAACTCAGGTCAGATGCAATGGATGTTTATTTCAAATTGCTAATTTCAAACCCACAGCTTTCCTTTCTTTTAATGATCTGGAAATCCATGGTACCCAGAGGATGAGCAACAGGTACCACTTCTGGGGAACGCAGATCAATGAAACTCCAAAGCAAAGGCACTCCTTCTTTACAGCTTGCATGATTTGGTCTATCTTTGTTAGGTTCCCAGCTGCAAGAACTATCCCAACATAATGACCAGAGATTTCGAGTTTAAGAAGGGACCTAAGAGGCCATTTATGCCAACCACCTCACATTAATCCCATTGAAGCTGAGGCCCAGGGATGGAAAAGACCTGTGCCAGGTTTAGGATGTTCTGGGAAGTCTTTAGGTGGCATCATGCCACCTATCAAAACCTTCTACCCTCACCTCAAGCCTGGCTTAAGACTCCTTTTATGGCTAAAGCATCATGTGTGTATACTTCTGAACCCCTCTGGCAGTCACCACTCCCAGGCACTTAGGCATGTTCAAGCAAGCTTCTTTTACTAATGACCATAAAGAAGGAAATAGCTACAGATTACTAGGAGGAGGCGTCAGTACCTAGGACAGCTACTCTTTGGCATCAAAAACAGTTCATACTGATTTCCCTTGGTCTGGATATGTCTATCCTACTTGCTTTGCCTGCTCTGCCTCTGGTAGGTTCCCAGGCACCAAGGAATAATGAGAATAATCATTGGCAATTCTATAAGGCTTTTTAGTTTGTAAAAAACGTGATATACAGTTTTCTGAAGGCCTTCAGATCATGGTATATGAGGCTTGGTTGGACAGACAAAGAATGATTAGTCTGTTGAAGAAAAGGCTCAGGGAGGACATGATAGTGACCTTGAAGGATTGTCATGTGGGAAAAAGGGTAGATGGGTTCTCTTTGTCCTCAGAAGGCAGAAGTAGGGACAAGAGAGTGAAATCATAGAACTACTCAACAGTGGAACAAACAGTCTTGGGAAAAGTCTTGTATGAAATGGCTATACATTCTCTTGTCAAGTGTGTTGGAAAGAGGTTTCCTCTTAGGTAGGAGTTATACAAGGCTGAACAATCTCCAAGGTGCTTTTCAACTCTGATATCCTGGGAAATCACTCTCCTGAGTATTCATCTAGATTACCCCCTTTTCTAATTCTCTTCTTCATTCACTCCAGTGCTGACATCTGACTTTTCTTTGTTCTTTTTGTTCATTAGACTCAGTCAGACTCTTTTCTTCTCCTTTTTATCTACAAAAGTTTAACTATCATAGTCCAATGCCACACATTGGTAGTTATCACACTTTCAAGTATATTTTTGGGAGGTAGCTGATGGGAAAGAGGCTGAGATGGCAGTGAAGAGAGGTGGTTAACCTTTAAATCTATACACCAATGTGGCGGGTACTGAGACATTTTCCATTTCTCCTTTCTTCTCCTTTTTGAATAAGTGGGAAGAATAAAAGCTCAGCCAGATATATATGGTGATGGGGCAGGAGTGGCTAGCAGGAAGTGGAGATTGGAGGAAAAAAAGGGAGAGGAAGAGCCAGATAGAAGGAAATAGAGGAAACTGGATTGAGGGGAAGGGTCAAGAGAACAGTATGGCTCTGAAAATTTTGCCCTTTGTGCAAATCATATGTTGGTGAGTGGGCACACTATCTCTATATACTGGGGCTACCATGCACACAATTCCCCCATCCTTCCTAGTGGGGCCTATGAGTCGAGAAGGTAGTAATGACTCCAAATATCCCTAAGCCTTTCTTGCAATGCAACTTTCCAATAGAAGGGTCACATGTATAATTAACATTACTTCCCAAAGGTCCCTTAATAATCCTGAGTAGGGATTGACTTTACAACTTTAAGTCTATACTGCTTAGGGTCTTTCTGGGCTTTCCCAGATACATCAATCACTAGACCTAGTGGAAGACATGTGGCATATTCAGAGCTACCTTTGGAGAATAATAAATACAATGATCATGTTGACCCCAAGCCTTCCCTGGTCTCACGAACCTATTTCTTAAACAAATTGCTAATTGTATTTTTATATAATTCTGACTCCAGGCCCTTGCTATATCCACTGTGCCCCCTAGTTGTCCCTTTTAAATCCTATGATATTCTTTTTAAATATCTAAAAACATGATTCTGAGAAGGGGGTCCAGAAGGTTCATCGGACTGCCCAAGGGGACCATGATATAAAAGGTTAAGACCCCCTCACCTAATCCCAGGGCCTAACAAACCAACTAAAATAGGGAAGAAGGGAGAGTTAGGATGGAGCAGATCATCTCTACAGGCCTGCCTCAACACACTACAAGTGATTCTGTCCTAGATTGCTCTGGGTGGGGTGGTGGGGAGAGGTGGAAGGTAAAGAGAGAGAAGATGGAGGGATAGGGGAAAGGGAGGGAAGGGACTCCCAGCTGGTGCCCAGAAAGATCTAAGGCTACTTCCATACAAATATGCATATGTGTGTTAACACACACTCTCACACCCATGAAGACCTTCTCCTCCTCTACTGCTCCTGCTTCCCTCAAGGGCATTTTGGTGACTCGTATTCCCATTCAGGGCTGACCTAGATGCTCATCTAAAACCTGATTTCACTTGCATGCACAGGCTGGGCCCATGTCCGGAATACTCTGTCTCCCTTCTGCCTCCTCTCTGCTGCCCCTTTAGCTCCTTTCATGTGCTGCTCTTTGAAAAAGTGGGGGACAATAAATGGTGCCCATCAGAAGGTATGCATGGTAATGGGGGAGACTAAAATGTAGGAGAAAAGAAGGGAGCCAGGGAGGAGAGCAGGGGCTGGGGACGGGAGTCTGACACAAGCTCAGAAGCTGCCTCCTATGGGCTGTCTTTCAAGTTCCACCCAATAAGCTTTCCCCTGTCCCTACCAAAATGTCTGCTATTTATTTATCTATATACACAACAGATCTAGGGCTGAAGAGACCTAGGTCTGACTTCCTCACTTTACAGGTGAGAAAACTGGGGCTCTAGGAGGTCAGGGGTCTTACCCAAGGCAACACAGGTAAAAAGCAGGAAATGTTTGTGCTAGGAAATGTTTAATGGTCAAAGCTCTAAAAACTGCACACTCAACATGGTTTTTAGTGTCATCTGCATTTAACATTTTCTCTGTCCCTTTATTATGTGTAGGGAATCGACAAAACTAATTCAAGTTCTGATCTGGAACTTTGGGCTGATTCCTGAGGGGGAAACGCTCACTCTCAGTTAGAGGCTGGATTTGAAACCGGATCCTGTAACTCCCGAGACAGGGCTCTTTTCATTTCACCACATTCCCTATGTTCCACCCACCTAAGGAAACAAGGGGACACAGTGCACACATTTGAGCTAGGAAGACACGAGGATACATTCTATCTCACACACTTTCTGCTAGCTGGGTATTCCCCTTGGCAAATGGTAAATGTAGTGGGGTGGTTCAGTGCTACAGAAATACTAGCTGTTATTATTATTAATATTATTATGTTGCTTTGTTATCATCATCATCATGGTTAGCACCACGGTTAGCATCACCATCACTACTGATGCTACTACCGATACTCCCACTACTGCTCCTGCTGCATACACCCAACAGAAAGTAAGTTCCTTGACAGCAGTGACTGGCGTTTGTGTTTTTGAATCATCACTTGATTAATGTTTGTTAAATCAAACACAACTGAACTGAATAAAGTGTTAGGGGCAGGCTGGGGATGAGCACACTATTGGAGGGAGCAGAGAGTATTGCAAAGAGTATTGGGTTTAGAGCGAGGAAACAGGTTTAAACAACAGCCCTGCCACTTATCACTTGTATGACCTGGGGTAAGTCACTTCTTCATTGTGGCCTCAGTTTCCTCACTTACAAGAAGAGGCCACTGAAGGAAATGATCCCTAAAGGCAGGATTCTCTGCTACTATTCTTTGTGCCCTTCTGTAACCCTGAGGTATAGCCTGGTCATATTCATGAACACCTTGTAAGATTTTTCCTGTTGTTACATGACACACGTCATCACCTTCTGGGAGACATGGCATCATTCACCTATTTCTGTCTCTGGTGAAGGGGTGGCTGGGATCAGAGCTCAAGATAGCTTTGCTGATCTCCAGCTCAGAGTGCAGGGAGGGAGAGCAGATGTGGGGCTCTGAAGTCCTGGGTGTGACTCAGTTCCAAAGGTGAAAAGGGCAGGGCTAATGTGGGAAGAGTTTTAATGGAATTTCTTTTTCCATGGTTTTCCCCCATCCCATGCCAAGGTCCGGAATCTGGGACTGACACAGTATGCTTTGGGAGATTCTCCTGTGGAACTGCAGACAGCAGCCAAATGCTGAGCCAACATCATTACTGTCTAAGATCTGTTCTAAGAGCTAAGAGCCGGCATTTGTAGAGAACCTTAAGGATTGTATGTGATCTCATGTGATCCTTTCTACAATGCTGGGGGAGATGTGCCATGACATGAGTGGCTGCCTCCTTTCTGGGTCATGCTTCTCTTCAGTGAATTCTCTTTTAACACCCCTTGCATCTGATATGGGATTTGTAGCAAGCAGCAATCAATGTAGTCTCAACTTGAGTCTTTCCATTGTCCTCTGGAAACACAAATGTGATTTCAAGATGATGGCAGTCCATATGGCATCATCATGAAGGGAAGGGGGAAGGCTCCATGGTACAAAGTGACAGATTCTTTGTAATACAGATCCTCTTTCTGCCTGACCCACTGGACCTTGCCACCATATGTCAGTGGTGTTCATATCCTGGGATATTCCTCAGTCCCTGGGACTCCCTCTTCTTATTGGTGAATTCCTCTTTTGTTGTTCAGTTGATTTTTTCTGACTTTTCATGACCCCATTTGGGGTTTTCTTGGCCAAGACACTGGAATGGTTTGTTATTTCCTTCTCCAGCCAATTTTACAGATGAGGAAACTGAGGCAAACAGGATTAACTGACTTGCCCAAGGTCACACAGCTCCTTAGTATCTGAGACCAGATTTGAATTCAGGTCTTCCTAATTCTGGGCCCCAAATTCTATCTACTATACCAGCTAGCTGCTCTAGGAATTTCCACTACAATGTACCTAGTAAGTATCCAAAGAAGAGGGTTTATTTGGGGACTTGATATAGCTAGCTCTCCAGTAAGCTTCCCAAGAGTAAGGACTATTTTATCTTAGTACCTGCAGTAGCCGTCACAATGCTTTGCACATAGTAGGCACTTAAATAATGTTTGGTGAACTGAATGGAAGTCATCCAAGGGCCAATATAGTCATATTTAGAGAGGCATGTGATGAATTTTCTGTCCAAAATGACCCCCAAAGACCATTTGCTAAGCTATAAAAGAAATGCTATCTGCATTAGTAGAGGAGCTGCACACTTATGAACCACAAGGCCTTGAAGTACCGACAAAGTTTATAACCAGGGATTTTTAACAACTAAAAAAAGCCTGGAGCCCATGAGTACGAGTAAAAACTCCAGGGGAGCTGCAGCAGCAGGATGGCTGTCAACCCTTCAGAGGCTTTCATTTGCAAGAGGGAAGAATTACAGAAACTGGTCACACTGTGACTGCACTGTTCTAAAGGAGAGGCAGCCTATGATGAAAATCACATTTAAGAAATTATTTGAGCTCGCACTTCCACCGGTTTCAATCATTGTTTCATATCCTGAAAGAAGTCAAAGAGTACTTGATAAAAAAAAATCAAGTCTTTTTAAAATTCCTACTTTTAACAGAAGATCTGACAGCCCCCCCAAATGAACACTGTTTTAGACTGCATGAAGACAGTCATAGCATCAAGAATGAAGGAGGGGACAGCCCTGCTGTACTCTGCAATGTGGCCCACACCTGCAGCACCGAGAGTGGTTCTCTGGGTACCACAAGGGTACCACGAGGGAAGAGGGGACTGATGGGCTAGAGGGCAGAGGACAGTGATGAAAAGGATGCAGTGCTTCCAGATCATTCCTTGGAAGGATCTGGTCATGCTTAATCTAGAGAAGGCAATGCAGAGTTGGAGTCGGGAGGGAGGGAAAAGGATGGTGGTTGTGTTCAAACATTCAAAAAATATACATGAAGATTACATTTGGTATGACTCTAGAGAGCAGAAATGTGAACAATGGATGGGGGTCACAGGGGAATAATATATCAATATATTGATATACTACGTCAATTTATATTATATTACATTACATTATATTATAATATTATACTATGCTGTACTATGTTATGTTATACTATACTAATGCTATATTATATTATACTCCACTATACTATTATATTAAATTTTATTATGTATATAATTGTGTTTGTCCTTCGTTTTTGAAGAGGACCATGAAATCAGGGAAATGATGACGTGACTCCCATTGACTTGGATTTGAGTGAGGGAGGGCTGTGCAAGGTCACAGCCTCACTTTCTCCTCCAGAGTCTACCCAAACGTGTAATGGGTCAATTGAAGGGAGCTAGATGCCCCAGTAGACAAAGCATAAGCCTTGATGGCAGGAAGATCTAAGTTTGCGTTTGGCCTCCAGCACACTTCTAACTGTGTGATTCCAGGCCATTTACTTAATCTCTCTCAGTCTCAGTTTCTTCATTCATAAAATGGGGATAATAATAGCACCTGCTCCCCAAGGCTGAGGATCAGTTCAGTACATGTTGAGCAGTTTACACACCTTCATTTCAGTCCTGTCTGACTCTCCATGACCCCATTTGGGGTTTTCTTGGCAGAGATACTAGAGTTGTTTACCACTTCCTTCTCCAGCTCATTTTACAGATGAGAAAAATGAGGCAAACAGGGTGAAGTGACTTGCCCAGGGTCACACAACTAGTAAGGGTCTGAGGCCAGATTTAAACTCGGGAAGAGGAGTCTTCCTGACTTCAGGCCCAGCACTCTATTCACCAGGCCAACTAGCTGCCCTTTAAAGCGTTAAACAAATGTTGTCGTTGTTCTTGTTGTCATCATTATTATTTTTATTACCAATATCAAAGTAGTGGTGCCTTCCCCATCATTACAAGTCTTCAAGCAAAGGCTGGATGGCTCCTTCTTTCAGTGCTTCAGGGGGTTTTCCAAGTATAGACTACAGTAGATGGCTAAAGTGCTCCCTTCTCCAAGATTCTGGGGTCCCTCAGAGCACTAAACTAAAACAGTCTGTGGGGGAAACTCTTGCAATGTTTCATCCCACTCAATGAGAAAATAGTATTTGTAAAAAAAAAAGGGGGGGGATTATATTATATGAGAGTTTTCCACTGGAAATATACTTTGGCTACACTCACCAAGAGGGTGAAGCAAGAGATATGAGCCAGGATATCAGACTGGGATTTTCCATAGTATCAGGTCAAAGATGGAGGACCTCCTGGTTTCTATCTGGGCTTTTCTTGGAATGGCCCATTATATGCGTATCTCTGGCTGCCATGGGACAATGGGAAGACCACCTTCTATTTGTGACACCATCGTAAACTAACAATATTTACTTTTGGACAGACCATTAGACTGCTAAATTTCCATAAAGTGGACAGAGCAAGAACCTCACACTTTTCAAGTACTTAAATGTGCAACAAATGGCATCAGAAAACAGGGTCAGAATTATGATTGATCTCAGGGTCACCAGCTCAGACTGGCATGAGAATGAATAGTTCCTATGGAATGGAACTATGGGAGGAATGGAACAGAAGCACATTGAGGGCGTATTGGTCTTAGAATCTGTGTGAGAAGAGCTAGGTAGTGAGTACAAAATGTGTGTATGTATTTGATGCACACACACTCACACATATATATGTGTGTGTATATGTATCTGTATATGTACACACACATATATATGTGGTATTTTTTCCCTTTATAATGCACTCACCTCACTCAAGGAAAGCACTATAGCTGTGTTTCAAGATAATTTCCCGATTAATTTACAACATTAGCTCTGGGGCTAGAATTTTGTTGCAGGAAACACCTTTCTAAATGGATGTCTACTGAAAAAGGAGCAGAATCCAATTTTGATGTCCCTCATTTTCTCATTTACATGTGTTCCAATCCAATAAGCACTTATTCAGTAGCCTCTAGGCCCTGTTGTGCTGATAGATGTTTAACAACTGGCTCTCCATCCCCCTCCAAACAAAAAAAAATAACTGTACCCACAACACACTTCTAAGTTTAATCTGCAGAATTATTAACATTTTCTCTATCACTTTCTTGAGTCTAGAAAATCAACCAAACAATCAATCAAACCGTGATTCACAGCGTTTGCTGATTTTTGAGGCATAGATGCTCACCCTGAGGATTTAATAATCAATGCCTGCCTCTAGGGAGTAGGCAAAAGCCTGTGAACTGGGTTTCTTTGACAAATGAGAAAGGTGGACTGGATGACCTTTAAGACCCCTCCCAGCTATAACTCTATTATCCTATGAGAATAGATATGAACATATCATTTAGGATTGAACTTGTGAATCAGGGGGACCTTGGTTCAAGTCCTGCCTCGGACACTTATTAGGTATGTGAACATTGTAAGTCATTTAATTTGTCTAGGACTCAGTTTCCTCATCTATTTAATGGGTATGCTAATAGCACCTCCCTGATTGGTAGTTTATTTTAAGGCTCAAGTAAGATAACGTATGTAAAGTGTTCTTCAGAGTTTAAATGCTATCTAACTGTGAGCTGCAATTATTATTTTCACATTAGAATTACGTGGCTTTTCTGCCTCCTAGAAAATGACCTTAGCCAACTCACTTCTCTTTTTGGGGCATCTATTTCTTCATCTATCACGGAATGAGGTTCTATTACATGACCTCTGAGATCTCTTCCTGCTCTGGAAGTTTGAATATAAGGTAAACGGCTCCCAAGGACTTCACCTTCAGACTCATCTTGGGGAAGTGAGAATAAAGAGAAGCTTCTCCACACAGGGCATTGGGATAAGACAAAATATAAGGATAATGTAACATATGTTCCAAATGAATGGGGGAGCAGTAATTAAGGGGGGTCAGTGATAGCCCATAATGGATGATATCCTGGCAGCTAGCTCCCAGTGTTTTCTACAAAATGGCCACTGGAAGGAGTTGAAAATAGGCTAGAGAGACCAGTGGTCTGGTTTCTGTTTTCACACAGAATAATTCTTGATACCTTTGTGGGATTCAAAGTCTATTTGTCTTGGATAATCTGCTTTCAGGCCCAACTTAAATCTTTTCTCTCTTCACTTTCATGTGTTTATCTGGGCGTAGCTGAAAGATGTCTCTGAACAGTCCCCAAGACAATACAAAACATATTAGCATGCCTTTGATGTCCACTGAGGTCTTCTATGGAGTTCTCTGTACTCTTGGAAAATGCATTAAAATATTTTAAATAAAGTCAACAAAAGGAATGGGAGAAAGCATTGTAATTGCATTTATGACACAGAATGAACTCCATTCTTCAGCTTGCCTTTGTTCATCCAAGCAAGAGAGTGTACAAAAGAGCAATGGACTTTAATTACTATAAATATTTGAGGTTAGTTGGTATGTTGAAGAAAACAAACAAAAACCAAGATTTTCTCTTGCAAAGATCCTCATACAGATAGTCATTATAACTCATCCTCAGACTTCTTCCATCCTCATTCTACTTCTTTCTAGGCAACCCCCCCCAACAGAGTGCATATGTATGTGTGTGTATATATATTTACATGTATATGTATATATACATATATACACTCATGTACATATACATAAATGTATATAAATATACATATACATACACACTCATATATATACCCACCTAATATGCATGTGTGTATATATCAACCAAAGATAATATGTATCTCCTATATATACACATGTATACACATACAAATATGTATTTGTGTATGTACATATATATATATACATAAATGTATGGGTGTGTGTATCTGTGTCTTCTTTGATTTTAATATTATTTTAATACCTTGAAATTTCTCATTCTTTCTTCATATTCAATTGCTGATAACTATATTAAAGTAAATGACTGGCGCACATCCTTCATCATAACCCCTCCTGGTGGTACTTAATTGGCTTGAGGCATCTATGGGTTAGGTACTTAGGCCGCATCTCCTACTGCAATCTGGGAATTATGTACAGTAAACCCAAAGGATGGGATGCCTTAAGTGGGTAAGAAGCATATTCTTCTATAACAGGAAACTTCTGAAAGCCAGTAAGTGAGTAAATATTTCATCCTCAAGTTCTAGGAGCTAGTGAGTAGATTTTTTTAAAGGACAAGAGGCAGATACATTACCCCAGTAACATCCATGACTTTGATAGCAGCAAGCTGTCCAGTTTTAACGTGACGACCCTGAAAAGAAACAAATGGAGAGCATTAGTTTGGAAGGAAGGAAATTAGCTATCTGGAAATTCACCAAAATTTCAAATGTGCAAAATACACTGCCTTTGAATTCATATGTATGAATCAATTATCAATTCCATGACCCGAGCCCCAGAGCACAGACCCACTGATGGCACCAAGCTAAATCAGGAATACCCTGGTGCCTTCCTACAATTTTCTAACTTTCGTCTCCCTGCAACTAAGATGAGAGCAGAAGATCATAGCTTAGAGCTGAAATTTCCATTGAGTCCCAAACCCCAGAGGGAATCCGGGACTCAGGAAGTTTCTGAAGCCACTTGCGTTAAGGTTCTACATCTACTGTGTAAGCTAAGATTGGAACCTAGATTTACTTGACTCCAAGGACTTTGCCCACCTACTATCTATTACACCAAAAATCTCCCCCTCAAGTGAGCACATTGATAACCCACCAAGCCTGACACCTTGCCTGGAAGATGGTATGTGCTTAACAATGGCTTGCCAAGTAAATATTTAGAGGCTAGGGTCAAACACAGGTACCAGAAATGTAAACTATCATCAGAAAACATTGGAAAGATCCAGAACCTGGATTCTCTTGGCTACTCCTGGATGTCTCTTTCTTTTTATCTGGCTCCAGTAAAAGTATTTCAAAGCCCAGCTTGGATGTCACCTCCCACACAAGACCTTTCCTGAACACTCCCTTCTGGGTCTTAGTCCTCTGTGTCATTCCTCTACTCACCAAGCTAGTTGACTTGCTGTTATCTATGAGATCAAGAAAACTCTTCTGCTGGGCATTTACAGTTCTTCATAACCTGGTCCCTTTCTAATTTTCTAGACTTACAGTCTTCTTTCTCTCTACACACACTAGAATCTCATAACCCTGACCCACTGGCTATTCCTTGTACATAAAACTCCATCTCCTATCTCATCATAAGTGTCTCATTAACTTTGTACTGGCTGTTCCTGATACCTAGAACTCTCTAGTCCCTCCCTTCTGCTTCTTCTTTCTTTGGATTCCTTTCAGACTCAGCTCAAGCAGCACCTTTGGTAAGAGGACCTTCATGGTCTCCTAAACCATCCTTCTGCTCTCAGGTGACCTACAGCTATTCATATATATCTTGTGTGTACAGAAGAGACTAGTAAGGACATTAAAATATGTGACCTTATAGTGATAAAACTCTATAAAAGGAAACCTACAATTAGCATTTTCCCCTAGTCCTGAGTACCTTATATCAAATGGAATGTCAGAAAATCATAGAAGTTAGAATTGAAAGAGAACAGAGCCATCATCTAGGGCAAAATGAGGCTAGTGATGGGAGACAGCCCAAGGTCTCCTTGAAAGCCAAGGACTTCTACTTCCCCTGTCCAAAGTGTTTGTTTTTGTTCTCATATTCATTCTCTGTCTCTCTGTCTCTGTCTCTGTCTCTGTCTCTGTCTCTGTCTCTCTCTGTCTGTCTCTCTCTGTCTGTCTCTCTCTGTCTCTCTCTGTCTCTCTCTCTGTCTCTGTCTCTCTGTCTCTGTCTCTCTGTCTCTCTGTCTCTCTGTCTCTCTGTCTCTCTGTCTCTCTGTCTCTCTGTCTCTCTCTCTCTCTCTCTCTCTCTCTCTCTCTCTCTCTCTCTGTCTCTCTCTCTCTCTCTCTCTCTCTCTCTCTCTCTCTCTCTC
>NW_027185759.1:31965079-32045071 GCF_028583685.1 Petaurus breviceps papuanus
TCTGTCTCTCTCTCTGTCTGTCTCTCTCTGTCTCTCTCTCTCTCCTCCTTCCTCCTTCCCCTTTCCCTTCCCACCCCCAGCCAATTTCATTAGAGGATTTATAAATTGTCAACCTATATCAGATTGCTGACCATACAAGGAGGGTAAAGGGGAGGGAGGGAAGTGATAGGATTTTGAACTCCAAACTTAAAAAAGAAAACAATGAATCTTAAAAATTGTTTCCACATGTAATCGGGGGAAAATAAAATATTAAAAAAAACATAAATTATCTACAGCTGTCAAATAGTAATATGGATAGAAATAGAAATTGAAGACAGAGGAGGATCTAAGAGCTTGAAAAGTCCTTGTACAAATCCCTAATTTTACAAGTTGAGGAACACAAAGCCAAGAGAAGGGAATGAAGTCACTCCCAGCAAGAGAGAACTCTATTTCTGGGCTTGGAGCCAGGGGCCATAGTGGATCTGGATCTCAAGGGGAACTATGTTTGGTTTTTAAATAAAAGCCACTAGATTTCAAACTTTTAATTTAAAGGACAGATAGCTTAACCTATAACTTGACCTAGATATTAGTGCTGAATGGATTAAGCTTTATTCAATTCAATTCACGCATTTATTAAGTCCCTACTCTTTGCAAGGCTGTATGATAGACACTGGGGATATAAATAAAGACCAACCCCACCCCCAATTAAAAAAACAGTGCTCTTCTTAGGGGGAGAAGGGAGGAAGGAGGCTACAAGATTATATTGAGAAGTAAATAATGTGCACCATGTTTTTGATTTTGAACTTCTAATGCTAATAGAAATAATAAAGTCCATGAGGTTCCCAGGGAGTTCAGATTTGTCCCTTTCAATTTTCACTTTGTTTCCATACACAGCCAAAATTCACTTTAGGCATGGCCAAATGACTGAATTAGCTACCTTGGAATCTCTACTGGAGCCTCAATGAACTCTTAGAAGTGGGGCAATTAGCAGGCAGAACTCAGTCCCTAGTGAGGTATCTCCAACCCCCCCATGGAAATCCAGCTGACCTGAGTAGAGCTGTCAGACTTTGAAGCTGAGAAGGGAACAGGGAAGCTGGGATGAGACTGGGTTGCCTCCTACTTTGAGGGGACATCATGCCATATTAGGATCGAGATTATTGGCAAACCCTTCAGGGGGAATGTCAAGGATTTATAGGATACAGAGATGAATAAGAAATCATAGACAGGAGGACCAGACAATTTAATGAATAAAGACACTACCTTCTTCCCCATCACCAATAAAACCTCCTTCTCATATGTTACTCAGAGAGAAGAATGCGACGGAAGTGGTGAGTTGTGTTCCATGTTCTAAATTAAGCAACTTCATCTTTTGTCCTAACATTTAAATGTTTAAATGAAAATGAAGAAATGATCCCTTATATATATATTTCAACCAAACAAGCATTTCTGAAATATATGGAGCATGTTGGGCCCCATACTAAACACTGGGGAAATTTACAAAGGTCAAAATGGAAAACAGCACATACCCTCTATATATGGGGAATATAACACACATATAATTAAGCTTGAAGAGCAGACATGTAAACTAAATTTAGGTTTCAGGTATAGTACTTTTTCAAGTGCATTTAAGGGAAAGTTTGGGGTAGTCTGTAAAAGCAGTGGACATGCCCAATCACCACAATAATGCAGATGCAAACTAAGCTAAAAACATCAGAATTCAGATGGAATGCAATGACTGATCTTGGTTTCAGAGGATGCACACTTCTTTCTTCTCAGGAGGCAAGTGGTGATCCTCAGTTATGGATAACTGCATATGTTGTCAGAGGCAATCACATTCTTTGTCTTGTTTGACTGTTTTTCTTTGTTACATGGGAGAGATCTAGGGACCAAGTGACAGTGGCAGGAAGTAAGGGAAGAAAGCAAGTATTTATTATAAGCCTACTATGTAGGCTAGCTCTGTGGGCTAAAATAGTCTCCCACTGACAAAGCCACATGGTGGTGGTCATCTCAAGGGGGGCAAAAAAACTGCTATCAGGCAGGATTCAAAAAGCCACTAGCAGCCCAAGTGTGTCAGGAGATAATGTCCCTGGGTCCCCAAAACAAAATGGAAAAAAAACACACCCACACCAGGGATTGGGAAAATGGAAATGGAAGGGTTTTGCTTACTCAATGTGGTATGGCTTCTCTGTCACTAACCACCACTCCAAGAACTCCCATTTGGCCAGAAACTCATTTCCTGCCTCACAATGAAGATGCTCTGTCATATTTCTGGTCAGTTACAAAAGAGGGGTGCTATTCTTCTCTAAAAAAAAAACCCTCCTGCTAGACTGAAGCACACTTTTTAAACTTTATTTATTTTTATTGTTTTGTTTGTGTTTTCTTTTGCAACATGACCAAAATTGAAATATGTTTTATATGACCTCATATGTAAAATTAAAATAAAGTTTCCTGCCTTCTCAAGGAGAGTGGAGGGAGAAAGGAGGCAAACAACTGGAACTCAATTAAAAAAATTATTGCTAAAAAATTATATGTAAAGGAGAAATATCTAACAAAATACCCAAATTGACTATAAAGGACATATGAAGAAAGATGCTATCAGCATCCAGAGAAAGAACTGATAAGCAGAAATAAGTATGTTAAGAATAACTTTACATATATGTACCTAGTTGTGTCTAATGGCAGCTATCCCTTGGGGGGGAAGAAAAGAAATTTACTTGATAATTTTGTTATATATTTGAAATGAATAGCAAGTTGCGCATAATAGATTTACAATTTCATGTGCAACCATATTTTTTATTATACTATGCTATGAAAATTCTCGTTTTATTCCATAAATTAAAAAATTAAAGGAAAAAAGAATTAAAAAAAACCTCCTTCTATCAAAAGGGTATCAAGTCTGCTCTCAGATAAGGTGGCAGTTTATATTCCACTCCCTCCTCCTTCCCATCCCCAACACATCCCTTTCTCTGCAGATGAAGACAAACAAACAAAAAAAAAATATCCGAGATGTTGGGTTTATTTTTTTGGGGGGGAGGGTAGGTGGGAGGGGAGAAGAAATTATGTAGGCTTTAGCTATTTATGAACTATATATTGCTTCCCCCTCCTCTCCCCACCCGACTTAGAATTGTCAAGAGAGCTTTTCAGCAGATAGCCTGAGGCATGAGTTTTGCTCTGGGGGCTTGCGATGGGATAAGGAATATGTTTATTTCTAGGTCACACATCTGAATCCGTCCCTGCTGCTCTATTCATGCTTTCATAATCAAACCATGACCATATAAGGCAGAGAAACACATACAATTCAGGTCTGCCCTTGGTTTGCCCGGGTCTGATAAGCATGTAGGGACCCTCGTCCTGGGGCCATTTGCGATAATACCAGTGCTCTCTATCAGCCCCATCCATGTGTCCAAGAGGGGCTTCCCTTCTAACTACCCCAATTCTCAGATATTACAACTAACCCTAAAGTGCCCATGGAGATTGTCAATAGGAATTACAATGATTTGGCTTCAAAGAAGTAACAGCTGAAAAGTGATGGAGTTGTTCAGTGCACAGTGCATTAGTGGATGGCATGGCCAGCTACTATGAATGTCTACACATATTTATGCAATCACTCAATATACATTTATTAACTATGTACTATGTGCAAAGCAATGTACCAGGAGAAATGAGACATATGAGAATGGGGGGAAGGGAGAAGAACTCAGGCGGGGAAGGGTTGTCTCGTCCTATGTTGGGGAAAGCAGCAGAGGATTTGGGCTCTAATTCCATTACTGCCTGATCTTAAGCAAGCTAGTTCACCTCTGTTCTCTCCCTAATTTATAAACTAATGTGGTGGGACTAGGTGATGTCCAAGGTGTCTTCCTATGAATTTAGGATGCCACAGTGCTTAGGAGTGCCAGGCTTATTGACTGACTGATGATCCTGTGGATAAGTCCTGATGCTCAAAAACTTAAAAGAGAATAATTAGTGATAAGAGAAATATTAGAAAAAGAAAAGCAGGCTTCCATTGTATTTGGAAGGCTACTTAAGATGGCAACGAAATCTGATCTGTGACCGACACTTCAGAATAATTTCCAAAAGCCTGAAGAATTATAATGACACTGCATGTGCCAGTGAAAATTGTCTGGAAGCAATGATATATGGAAGGACTTACAACATAGATAAGAGTGCACTAGTGGTAAATGTTTAACAACCAGCTCTCTGAAAAAAAAATGTGTGCATGACACAATTTAAGTTTAACTTAAACCATTAATATTTTCTCCATCACTTTTTAAAGTCTAGATAATAAAAAAATTCAAGCCCTAATTTATAGCACTTGATGATTCTCAAGAGGGTAAATTCTCACATTAGGAACTTAACAACCAGCTTTTGTAAGAATGCACCCTGAAATGGCATCACAGTCTTGGAGCTGGGAGGGACCTTGATGCAATCTTCTAGGCATTCATTTCAAAGATAAGCAATGGAGGCCATGGACCCATACCTGGACAAAAATACCCTCTAAAACAAATCCGACAGGTGATCATCAAAGCTTGGAGATTTCTGTTGAAGGTGAACTTACTACCTCTTGGGACAGCACGGTCTGCTTTTGGACATCTCTGTTAGGAAGATTTTCTTTACAATGAGCTGAAATCTGTTTTCCATCTCTAACTTACACTTAGGATGATCAGTGCTGCCTTTTGGCGCCAAGCAGTAGAAGTCTAATTTTTCTTACAAAGGACAGCATTCAAATATGAAGGATGGCTATTATGAATGAAAATAATGTGTGTTTCAAGAGCTAAGAATCCAAATATCCAAAGCAATATAGTCCCTACTCTCCAGGTGCTTGAACTGGCAAGACATAAAGCAGCCCGCATGCTATATGCTGTGGTTTGAGTCTGGACAGATATAGAGACCTCTCACCAGACAGAACCACTCCTTCTACCACACCCCCTAACTCCAGTCTTCTTTTTTCTAGGCAAATATCCCCATTTCTTTCAATGGACTCTCATATGGCACAAACTCTAGGGTCTTCTCCATCTTCATCATTGTCTTCTAGGTTGCTTTCTAGAATATAAGGCTATTGGGATCCGGAACAGGAAGATGTGGTTTTCAGGCCTATTAACATTTCTCCTTGATCTCTTTTCCTCTCCACTATGAAATGATATCAGTTTCACAGAGGTTGGTCAAATGAGACTAGAAGATTTTAAGCATGTGCAGATGACCATTTGCATGTTCTGTTGTGGGGTAAGGATTGGATGGGGCAATGAGGTGGTATGATAGAGTACTGGGTCTGGAGTCAGGAAAACTCATTTTCCTGAGTTCAATGGCCTCAGACACTTACTAGCTGTGTGACCCTGGACAAGTTCCTTAAGCCTGTTGGCTTCAAGTTTTTTCATCTGTAAAGTGAGCTGGAGAAGGAAATGGCAAACCACTTCTGTATCTTTGTCAAGAAAACCCCAAATGGGGTCTGCCTAGACATGACTGAAAACAACAAAAAGAATGGGTTGGACAAAATAATTATCAAAGTCCCTTCCAATTCAGAAATTCTGTGACATGACAGTTTGGCAGACTCGCTTCTGATATGCTTTTTACTGCAGAAGCTAAGATCCATTTGCTAATGACTCCGTAAACCAGGTTATTTGGACTCACTCACTTTACTTCAATTGGAAAAAAATGGAAATGAAATCCACATGGCCATATGGAATCACTAGCACTATTTGCTCCCCAAACAGCTTTTACAAGTGATAGAAACCAAACTCGGTCACTGGAGCACCGTCTCTGGCCCCGAGGGGAGAAGAGAGCAAACAAGGGGCATTTGGATTCTGCATCTCCTACATAGCCGTTATCTGCTAACCTGGGCAAGCAGAGGGAAGATGGAATTACTGGAGTGAAAAGGATGGTTCAACTGTGCCCTGATAAATGAAAGCCTCTCCATCTCTGTCTCCCCTTTTCCTGATGGAATACTAACTGTGTGCTGGTTGTGCTCAGAAGAGGCAGGAGACAGGCATTCATTTTTTAGATCTCAGATCGATAATTTTTTATCATGGGGTGTTTTATACAGAAACTGTGTCTTTCCCCTTGGGCCCCTGGCAAGCAAGCTCTTTGCCAACAATCTACCACCTCCCAACAGCAGATTAAAGAGACATTTTATATCCTTCCCCCCACCCTTGGCCCAGTGCAGGTGTGACTAATGTGACCAGACAATAAGCCAGACACCGAGTTTTTGTTAGGGATTACGCAGTACATGCTTTTGACATGAGAGACAGCATGGCTGTGGGGATAGAGAAAGCCAGCTCCTTCTGGAGCTAAAAAGACCTGGGTTTGAGTCTTGCTTCACACACACACACACACACACACACACACACAGAGTCTGTGAGACCCTGGGAAAAACAATCATGGTGATAGGGATAATGACAATAGTTTAACGTTTATATGTTATATAGCAGCTGCTAGGTGCCAAGAAATATGGGACAGCTAAATGGCAAAGTGGATAAAGTGTCACGCCTGGAGTCGGGGAGACCACTCTTCCTGAGTTCAAATCTGGCCTCAGACACGGTCTTGCTGTATGACCCTGGGCAAGTCACTTAACTGTCTTTGCCTCAGTTTCCTTATCTGTTAAATGAGTTAGAGAAGGAAATGGCAAACCACTCCAATATCTCTGCCAAGAAAACCCCCAGTAGGGTCACAGAGAGTTGGACAGGACTGAAATGACTAAACAACACATGTGCCAAGCCCTGTGCTTAAGTACTTTGTCAATCTTATCTCCTTTGATCCCCATGACAACTTTGGGATGCAGGCTCTGTCGTTATGTCCATTTCACAGATGAGGAAATGGAGGCACACAGAGGTTGATTCGCCCTGGGTCACACCGCTGGTAGGTTTCTGAGGCTAGATTTGAACACTGGTTTTCCCAACTCTAGCCACTGTTCCACCCAGCTGCCCTCTCAATATCGTAGACAAGTTTTTAAGCGTCTAAGTCACACTCAGAAGCTACTGGCCTCACCTGGGACTTCCCCATGCCCATCACAGCTTCAGTCCCCACCTCTCCCTCCATTGTTGCAATGGGTAGACATGGGATTCATATCCAAAGGCAGCAATGGGCCCTTTAGGACCCTAGTGACTCCTCACCACATCTAGAATCAAGAACCAGGTCCTTTGTATGGTACCGGAAACCTTGCACAGCCTGGCCAAGATCTCTTCTGGCCACTGACACAATCCTCCCTTACATGCATACCAAGTGCCTGCCCACCTGGCCTATTTGCTGTTCCCTATACTTGACACTCCATCTTCAGCCCTAGCACAAGATTCCCCATTCCTATAATGCACTTGACACCCACCTCCCCCTCTTAGAATCCCTGAAGGTTGAGCTCAAATGCCTTTCCAGACATTGCCCCCACCCTAATTTTTCATGTCTTCCCACCCATATTACTTTGTAGGGAACCGGGTTCAAACCCCAGCTTTGCCACTTATGAGCTCTGTGACTTGGGCAAGTCACTTGACAACACTATGCTCCTATTAATCTTCTCCCAGTGGGAAAAAGGATCTTTGAGGGCAGGACTGTTTCATCTTTTATCTTTGTATTCTCGGCATCTAGCACAGAGCCTGGAACAGAGTAGGCATTTACTAAGGTTTTTTTAATGGACTGATTGATCCCCCCATAAAAATGTCACCTTCTTTTAGACAGTGTCTTTCCTTTTTCTTTCCATCTCCAATGCCTAGCACAGTTCATGGCACATAATAGATACTTAAGGAAAACTTGTAAAGTACATTAATTAAGGAAAAAACTGACACTCCCCTCCTAGATAGTGGTACTGTTTATTCCAACAAATTTCTTTTTTCAATAGGGAGACAATCTAGCCACTGGACCTTATCCCCCAACTGAGCACCTGGCATAGAGTAAGAGCTTAATAAATAAATATTAAAGAACTGATTGAGTCATTTATTAAGAAAACTTATATGATACTTTAAGATGACACTCTCTAGGTTGGAGATGTTCTGAAGGAAGAGAAGGTATTTCCAATGGAAAGAAACATATCCACCATCACTACCAACAACAATAGCAAGAAAATCAGTAGACCAGACATTGGTTGGGATATCAATCTTGGGGCAGTGGGGGCACCAATGAGGTCAACTGGATTATTTGTTAGGACTAACTCTCCAAAACACCATCCAGTACACTGGACTTGGAGCATCAAAACAGTGGAGAAACCTATGAGGCCCTTGATTCTCTCTCTTCCACAATGTCTTCCAATCTCCTGAAGATTTAATTAGAACCAAAAAAATGCCATCAGGGAAAAAACTAGAGTGTCATTAAGCCCCACCAAATCTTAAGTAATGTGGGCTCAAAAGTCAGGCAAGGCAAGGAAAATCTGTCTGCTCTTACTGAATTCTTGTTTGGATCTTAACACATAAATAATTTTCAGTAGTTTAGTTTTAGCTGAGCAAGAAGGCAAGAGAATGATGGGGTTGGGGTGATTCACAGGCATCAAAGTAGTTCCTGTGAGTGAAGACTACAAAGAAAGCTTCCAACCAGAAAGCTGGGGAGGTGAGGGGAGAGGGGCAAAGGGAAAGGGAAGGATATGCATTTGTGTTTCTTTGTATACCTAGGCTTTCTCCCTAAGAAGGCCTAGAACTTCACTTCAGAGCTTTTCCCTGGGAGTGCCTGAGTCCTGCCACTTAGAAGAATACCACTCCTACATTTCATTGCTAATAGAAATTGAAATTACATTTTTTGATGAGGGACATATTTCTGAAGCCCCAAGCACCAATGGTCATTTGTCAAACTAGCAAGACCGATGCCCACTAGACCAGAAAGTCACTTTCCATCTGGCATGTTTCTATGTCTGTGGAACAACTAAGAGGCCGTATCTCTACTCTTTCCTTTTAATAAGAAATTTTCCTTTTAATTAAAAAAATACCTAAACCAGTATTGTGGCTAAAAAGAAGTTCTGTTAGGATTCCTGGACTATTCTAACCAATGATCCTAATTTAAGAGACAGAGCACACAGTCCATTTTGGAGTAACATTTTTTTTAGCCCTTCTAGACATTTCCAACTGGGTTTCAGAGTTTTGTTTTTTGTTGTTGGTTATTTCTCTCTCCAAAATGCAATCTAGTTACAAACTTTAACTCAGGAAACAGTCATATTGCCCGTCTAAAATATAAAATTACATTCAGCATTAGGTCATGAGGACTGAGCTAAACTTTAAACAGATGATACTTGTATTTTTCCTAATGCTATGATGCAAAATCCAACAAGAGAGAGATGAGAAGACATGAGAGAGCCTCTTAATTTTAGGGCAGCAAACTTGGTTTTTAAAAATACTGTACAGATGTTATTGAATTGGATCCTCTCCCAAGAAACTTGTAACTCAAGGACTATTATTACTACTCCCACTTTACAAATGGCGAAATTGAGGTCCAGAGAGGTTGAGTGATGTAGCTACTAAACATCTGAGATAGGATTTGAACTCAGGTCTACCTGACTCTGATTCCAACACTTTTACCCAATATACCCCCTAGTTACTTCTATAACACTTTCAACAAATAGTCATCTAGCCTTTACATGAAGCAAGTCAAGGCATCACCCTCATGATGTCATTGGTCCTCTTTGAGAATGAAGGAGGAATAAGTAAAACAATAACAAGTCCTTACTGAAGGGGGGGAACCCATCACCTCCCACAGTAGCACATTCCACTTTCAGGGAGCTCTCACCATTAGACAGGTATTCCTGACATTAAGTTGAAATTTCCTTGTGAATTATGAATTCCACCCATTGTTCCTACCTCTCATATCTGGGACTAAGCTTAACCTAAGTCTAATCATTCCAATGGAATCAAAGAACCAGGGCTGAAAGAGACTTCAGAGGCAATCGGGTCCATTTCCCTCATTTTACACATCCCTTTACCATAAGCCAATAATCATGACTCCTTAAGTCTTCTCAACTCCACTCTAATTATCCCCAACTCCTTCAGCTAATCTCCACATGAAAGACATCTTTATGGCTGGACTCCATGCTTTTCTATTCCTGCAAGTACTTTATATATATTTGATTTGACTTGTCAGTATATAGTCTATGCTCCGGGAGAACGTAAGCTTATTAAGCCTAGGTTCTCTTTCTTTTTTGTCTTCATACATCCCTATTATCCATCATCTAGCCCATAGTAGGAACTGGATAAATCTTTCCAGTTTTGATGATGAGAGGGAGAGCTAGCTCTCTCATTTTTTTTGTAATAATAATAATGATGATAATTGATGATGACTTTTTATTGACTGCTTTAGGTAATGGAAACGAACAGATATTTTAAAAGATCATTTACAGATGGGATTGGGGGGGGGTCATTAGAAAAGATTATATGTAGAAGATGGCACCTGAACTCTGCTTTGGAAGAAGTCCATAATTCTATGAGATGGAGGTGAGAAATAGGTATATTTTAGTATTCCAGGGAAAGGGGGGAGGTCTGTGCAAAAGCATAAAGGCAAGAGACAGAACAATGTACATATGTAACAGTTAGAAGGCCAATTTGACTAGAACAAAGAGTGCGTGAAGAGGAGAGACACTCATTAAGAACAATCACTGGAAGCAACATCAAAATGTGGCCTTGGTAGAATGGACAGAATAATTTTTTGTGGCTTAGAGATTCTTCCACCAGCAATCAAGGTTAAGCCCCCAGTGTCTGACAAAGGCTGAAAATATCAGCAACAAATTTTGCCTTCCTTCAGAAGACTAGGCTAGCTAAGGGCAAAGAAGCTTACCATCAATAGACTGGCCAATAGGTAAAGTCTTCTATGGCCACGAAACAACAACAAATATAAAATGGGTCTAGGTCCTAGGTGTCCTCTCCCACTTCCAAAGTGAGGAATGGCAAACAAATGGTTGACATAGGAGTAGTAAGTGTTGAGAATCACAGTTTTGAGATCATACACAAACATTAACTCAATTGTTGCCAGTGAAAATGGAAGATCTTTGTCCAAAGACCAATGGGCTGACATACAGCTGGAAGAACTCTGTCATATCAACATCATCATTCTCTGTATAAATGAATCCAGAAGATATAAAAATGTAGCAGCCAAATAGAAGGACAACTCACTTGGCTTCTCCGTGGGGAGGCATAAAAAGGAATCAGCAGAATTGCTTTAATCCTGTGTCCTAAGGAAACAAGAACCATTTCATGGGAGGCTTAGTTACCTCACATTTCAGGACTGGAGGCAAACAGAAGCCTGAAAAAATACCACCATCAAAAGGAAATGACAGATTATGGGCCATGGGCTGAATAGAATGAAAAAGACCCTCCAAATTAGATCTACCTAGATTTGACACTTTGTGTCTTCAATGGAAAGGTAAGATGTCAAAAAATGTGATGGAAAAATATGGCTCCAGCAAAATAATCCAAAGCCTTATAGATCACACAGACGTCTCACACCTATATATATTTTTTCTTCAGGAAGAATTCAAGAAGCTTTGGATATGGGCCAAATAATATCACAAAAATTAAAACTGATACTAATTAAACAGATAGGAATCATTTTCTAATCAACTATCTGTGTGCAGTCAAGCTGTCGACTTTTGCTTATTAGAGGAAATATCAGAACAAAATTTAAAGAAAAAACATGGGTAAATATAGCATGTAATCAAAATAGCTAAAATCTGACATATTAAAATAAGATATTCATGCCACAAGTTGGAAATGGATACAGGAACAAACTCTTTTACAGACTATGATAATTTCCTGCAGAAGTTTAACTGAGGCCAAGCACTCACCAAAACAAACTAAAAACTACATCGGCTAACAAACACTTGCCATCACTGCCAAGGAGAGATCTATAGTGGACATGGGGAACCTTGGAGTATAACATATAATTATAAAATCTTACAGAATAATATAAGAAAAGATGATGAAGAATATTGTTTCATTAAAATGTGGGATGTGATGGAGGGAAATATGAAAATTATTTCTTTGGACAAAAAGTAATAAAATAATCATTTTCCTTCTCCATCAAATAGTGAATCCTAGATTCAAAGCATCAAGTGATGCTTACTTAAAATGATGAAACATATCTGCTTCCTCTTAGCAGAATGGTGGGAGAATCCTAGGACAGAAGGTTGCATATAGTGTCAGGCTTGATCATTGGCTTTTACTTAACTGTTTTTCTTTGTTACAAGGTTTGTTATAGGGTTAAAAGGTGGGAAATCCTTGTTCAATGTATGACAACAAAAAATGGACTTTTTTGGTAAATGACATTATGGGGCTCCAGAAATGAAGACAGAACCAGAAAAAGTCAATTAAATTTATTTTTTTAGTAAAAATGTGTAGCTGACATTTTTATTTTCTGTTGACTAAAGTAATGATGTTTTGGTAAAAAAAAATATTGTATCTCTGATGTCTCTACTGTTGTTCTGGGGTTATCACATAAGATCAGACAAAACAATGAAAATCAAACTAATAAAAAATTTTAAAACACTAATGGTAACTTGTCATGACAGACCTATCACTATTATTTAAATAATCACTATTAGCTATCAACTGCCATATCGCATTTAGAAACCTAAAACAACATTGAGTAAAAATAATGTTTTCCATCAATGTGCATTTAGGCATAAACCCCAACATGACTTTCTAATTCATTCAAATGTGAATAAATTCATCATCATTTTCTTTAATTAAGCATGAACATGTGACCCTAATTACAATTAAAGTCATCCAGCTGCCATTAAATTAAGAAAGGTATGGCAATATCCATGAAAACTTCCAATCTATGCAAATGTGGAGAGTTATTATTTTTTTCGATAAACATGCAGGTGAAAACATTCTATGAAATCAGGTCCTATGGGAGGGAAACAAACTAATGGTGGCCCGAAGGAACAGAAGGAAATTTTCACCATATCCAAACCTCTTTATAGCAGAGGGCCCTGTATAACATATTTACCAGGTACAAACATCTGCTCTGTTAGGCACCACTGAAAAAGCTCAGTTAGCAAGCAATTGCAGTCATGCTCAAGGAACCCCAGCAGATCGTGGGGACATCTCCTGAACATTCTCAATATGTCAAAACGTCCAGCACCTGTGATTTGTGCTCTACCAGCTCACAGATCTCTCTCTCTCTCTCTCTCTCTCTATCTCTCTCTCTCTCTCTCTCTCTCTCTCTCTCTCTCTCTCTCTCTCTGTCTCTCTCTGTCTCTCTCTGTCTCTCTCTCTTTCTCTCTCCCTCTCTCTGTCTCTCTCTGTCTCTCTGTCTCTCTCTCTGTCTCTCTCTCTGTCTCTCTCTCCCTCTTTGTCTCTCTCTCTCTCATTCTAAGGAGAAGCCTGATGCTAGGATATGTGAAAGCATTAATTAGGCACCTACTATGTGTCAGGCTCTCTAGTAGGAACTGGAAATGCAAAGACAAAAATAAGACAATATTAGCTTTCAAGAAGCTTATGTTCCACAGGGACTGAGTGGGGTTAGCACAACTACATCCAGATTATATACAAGACAATTACACAGTGATGGGTAGGGGTGGCACTAAGAACTTGGGGAAAGGTCTGTTGAAGGAAGTAGTGCTTAAGTTGAGCTTTGAATGGGGGAGACAGATATGAGGAAGGAGAGTATTCCAGCTGCCAGCTACAGGAAATGGCCTTGAGCTTGGAGAATGAATATAGTGGAGAGGGAACAGGATCAGTAAGCCCCTTTTACTAGAACAGAGTGTGAGACCATGGTAGGATGGGGAGGAGTTTCACCACCAAAGATTCTAATTGGCCAACACAAGGGTTGGATTTTGTCATAAGGACAACTGGGAACCATGGTGGCTTCTTGACCAAGGAAGTGATATGACCACATTTCCACAGCTCAAATACTCACACAGATCTGTGCTCTATCACTGATTAAGGAATCCCTTCCAATGAAAGAAACTAAAGCTCAGACAGCTCTTCCTGTGTGACTCTTGCCCATGTTTTCATAAAAGTTCTCAACAAAGGTCACCAAATGTGCTGGAGATCTTCTTTTCTAGGTCCCAACATCATCCATGGATCACTCTGGCTAATCATCTTTCACGTCTCATTCTTGCTATGAACAAGAAAGAGACTGAGGGACAGATCTTGAGTTTGATTTAGGACCTGGTCGGTCTAATATGGCTATAGGTTATCCAGTCAAGATGCTACACGTGGCAGCCAGCTCACCCCTATCATGAACCCCTCCACTGCCCTCTATGGGATAGTCTTCTTGAGTTCTGGAGGGGCACTGGGGCTGCCTATCTTGCTGTCGTATAACAACACCAGGTTTATAGCTTTGAAGCAGAACGGAATCTTATCTTTAATCTATTATAGATGAGGAAAACGAACGTTTCACAAGTTAAGGGACTTGTCCAAGGTTACACAGGTAGCACAAATCAGAGCCAGGCCTGGAACCAAAGTCTTCTGATTACATATCCAGAACACTTTCCACTGGACCACACTGTCCCATATTTTATCCTTTTCTATCATCTCTGCTCTTGTCATCACTTCTCTTGCCATTGTTTGTTGTTTAGTCATTTTAGTCATGCCCCATTACTCATGACCCCATTTGTGGTTTTCTTGGCAAAGATACTGGGGTGGTTTGCCATTTCCTTCTCCAGCTCATTTTATAGATGAGGAATTCACCCAGGTCACACAGCTAGTAAGCGTCTGAGGTCAGATGTGAACTCAGTTCTTCCTATCTCTAACCCTGGGGGTCTATCCACTGTGCCACCCTGATACACCTATTGTCAAACTAAGAATGTAATCATAGGCTGCACTTATGATTTGTATGGGGGAAATTCTATGGTATATGATTGCACCAATACAGAACAAATGCTCCCAGTTCACATTTGAGTATTTCTCTAGAAGCATTATTTCCAAAGTGCTAGTAAAGATTAGTGACTAAATAATTAATTTATCAGTAGCCTGATTTTATGGCCCATAGGACTGAGGCAAGGTATGTAATGGGAAGAATCATATATTCAGAGGCTGGAAGAACTGGATTTAAGGTTCACCTGATCCCAGATAAATACATCACTGAACTTCTCTGTGCCTCAGGTTTTTTTTTTCAGTTATAAAATGAGGATAAAAACACCTTGTAAAAGATGAAAGAATCGACCTCATAGGTTTGTTGTAAGGTTCAAATGCAACAATTAATGAAAAGCACTTTGTAAATGTTAAAATTTTTTGTAAATATAAATTATTCTTATTAATGCCCTTGAAAAATAATTTGTTGACTGTTAATCTAGACTTTACATCACAGCCTTCCAGAAGATAAAGAAAGAACTAAGTGGATTTAGCTGACTGGCACAGAACTAATCCATTTGCTTCACAGACATGTGGTCATTAAGAAAGGAAAGGGCTTTTAAGAGACGCTATTGAAAAAGTAGACATTTTGTGCAGGAAACTACCATAAATTGGAATTTTATCACCTTATTAAACTATCTTCTGAAAATCCACGTTAAGTCTCATTGCTGTAAAAATGTAATTGTGCTGACAAACATGGGACAGAGCCGCATAGTAGGGCCATAAAACATGGGAGCCCACACACAGACTGTCAAAGAGAATTCAATGAGAACCACTTTGGGCATCATTGAATAGAATCTGTTCTCAGACTTTTACAATGCAGTTCAGTCATACATTAATGGGGCAAACCTAGAAAATCTCAATTTTTTTTCTAAAGAAAAAGTTCTCTAAATCACCTTGAAATGGTCCAATGCTTAGGAACATAGAAACATATGAGAATTTTGTCCTTCAAAGGGTATAAAAGTGGGAGTTTTTATAAACAAGATGCACTGGATTACTGAGGATGCAAAGTAGCCCGCGTCTATCATTCTGGAGACTCGTAATTTGAATTCTAGAGAATCTTAGAGTAGGGAGGACAGATGTGTCACTGCTGCCTTGATTTTAAGAGATGTCTGTTTATTGAGAAGATATAAAATGTTTTTTCTTTCTTTCCCAATAATGGGTAAGAGGTTTGGACAATGGGTCTGCCTAACTTGGAGAGGAAACTTGATATAATAGCTGAACTTGAAATTAGTAAAGCCTAGGTTCAAACCCTACCTGTAACGCTAGCCATTTGACAATAAGCAAAAATCTTTCTGAGTCTTGGTCTCCTCATCTGTAAAAGAGAGATAATGATAAAGGTAGCACCCATTCATGGAAACACTTTTTATGATAGTTAAGAGATGGAAACAAAGTCAATGACCATCAACTGGGGAAAGGCTAAACACATTGTGTTACATAAATATAATTGAAGATTACTGTGTTGTAAGAAAAAAAATACATGATGAGTATAAAGAAACATAAAAAGATTTACATGAACTGATGCACAGTGAAGTAAACAGAGCCAAGGAAACACTGCACACAGCAACGGCAATGGAAAGAACAAGAATACACCCAAAAATCCAAAGCAAATGTAACATTAGTATATAGAATAAACAAGATTTGAATGGAGGTGAGAATGGAGATCGATTTTTTGGTGGAGGTGGGAGGTCCACAAGTGCTACAAAATGCATGTATTTTCAGACTTTTCAATGTATCCATCAATTGTTCTGACTTTTTCCCCTTTTAAAAGTACTAATTGTCATATGGGATGGGCTCTCTATGGGTAGGAGAGGGAGCAACTTGGAATAATTACAGTGATGTAAGAAACAAAAAATAAAAAAAAATTTTAAAGGTAGCACACACCTCAAAAAGGCAGTTGTTAGGTTCAAATGAATTAATGATGTAAAGTGATACAAAATACAATATTATTATTGTGACTGGTGAGTCTCAAGATGAGACCCATTGACTAAGATTTGTTTCTAACCTGTTTGGGGCATGGAAAGGAAAGCATGGTACATAGAAATCACTTAATATCAGTTCTAACACTTAATGGTAAGACATAACTTCACGACTGTATCTCCAAAAGGTACTTCTTTTGTTCCAAAACTTCTTTGTTTCCAAAGAATAAGATCAGAACTTGTGATTCTGACTCCCTTAGTCCCTCCTCCACACAGTTTTAAAAATCAATGACCACTTTCTGCAGAAGTCACCCAAAGCCTCCAAAACCACAATGACTCACTCAGACAAACTTTCGTGGGGTCTGTTCTTGTGTTTGTACTGAGTGATTTCCTTGATATTAACAGAATAGATTCCCTTTGCATCATCAGAATTGTCAGGCATCTCAACATTCTGAGAGATGGAGAGCCAGCATGGCACAGTACATCAGGTGCTAGGCATGGAGTCAGGAAGACCCAAGGTCAAAGGCTTACCAACTGTGTAACGATGGGCAAGCTAGCCTCCGTTTTCTCATCTGGAATGTTTTTAAAGGAGAGGAGGTCTCCACCTGAAGGCATCTAAGATTGCTTCTATCTTGAAATCTATGGTTTTATGACTGTAAAATCCTGAAACTCTTCCTGAGGGTTTAGCTGCTGTGGACGAGGTGAGAAGGAAAGGAAGAAAGAAGGCAAGAAAGAAGCTAACAGAATCCTATTGAAGCAACCAGGATGAGTCTCGAGTCTGCTCCCCATCCACTACAGGTGCTCTACCTACAAGTGATGGGTACTCTGGTCATGCTTTGTAATATGATTCTCTTGGCACTGGAAATGGGGATAGTGGGAGGGCTAAGCAGGAAAGAGAAGAGGAAGGAAAAGAAAGAGAAGGAAGGGGATGAAGAGAAGAAGGAAAAAGAGGAGGAGAAAGAAGAGAAGGGATAGTGATGTACTGGGTCAAGTGTATGAGAATCATTCTAGATGATCCTACATAACCAGGTCTCTTCACTTCTCTTGTCCTTAATTTTCCTCTAGAAAAATGAGGTGTTTCACTAAATGATCCTCGGGTCCCTCTATAGGATCCTTATGGAAATGGCCCAAAGATTTTAAGTGATTTGTCCATGGCCATACAATATTTTATAGTTCTTTGGGGTATATTCTGCACTTCACACAATTTACATTCTCCCAGGGAAATGTAAGTATCTGGTGGGCAAGGAACTATCTTCATTTTTGTTACTTGTATTTCCAGGGCCAACCATGTACTTAATAAAAGCTTGCAGAACTGATGTGAGGCACAGGGAAGTCAAATTAACTCATCCATGGTCACACAGCTAAGGAAAGGATTAGAATTCTCTCCTCTTCTGACTTCAAGCCCTGTTCTTTCTCCTAAAGCATCACATCACCATTTCTTATCATGCTTAGCATCCCATTTATCTTTGCTATAAAATATGCAGTGCTTATTGGAAATTCAAGACATCAGGCATCTCATATTGGCCCTGACACTATGGCTGCCTTACAAACCCCTGACTTACACACACTGTCTTTGGGGACTAGATTCTAAACATGCTGACAGAAGCACAGATTCTTGCAACACCTCTGCAATGCCATCTGCCTGCTATGGGGTTCTGATTCCCTTGCCAACAGATCTCCTTTTGGAGAGGAGATTGACTCCAAGCCCTGTTTGACCTGGCATAGCCCAGGCTTCCACCCTTCTGCAGATAGACCCATTGCCTAACTCTTAAGAGACCCAACTTCTTTGTCTCTGTCACTCCATTAGAGCAGTGATTTATGCCCAAGGCACTTACAAAGAATACTGGCAACAAAATGAAAAGCATATATATCATCTCTGGGAAGACACATTAACATTAAAAATAGAGCAGCATCAAGACTTTGGGGCCATAACTCAATACCACTGTGAAACTTACCATGATCAAAAAGGTTCAGAGATTAATAATTTATCTACAACTCTTACCATTATGGAAGGGCAGGACTCTGTAAATGAATACTCCACAAATGGACTTCCCCAACATCAAGGAAGACAAAATCTCAAAGCCATTCCCTGCCCTCTCCTCCCTCCCCACTCCCCAAAAAGGAGTTTCTTTCAGATTTGAAGCAATAGTATGAGAGAAAATGTGAGTGAGTAATAGAGACCCTGGGGATGGGTGATTAAGCTCCCTCCGGCAGCATTATAACCCCTACTCTATTCTTTTATTTCCAGTAACTTCCTGTCAATTTGAGAGACAGAGAGATAAAAATAGCTCTGGCTAACATTTCACTGACAAAGAAGGAGGTGGAGTGGACAGAGAGCCACACTAGGAGTTAGGGTGACCTGTGTTCAATTCTGCCTCAGCCTCTTTGTAGCTGTCTGACTTCAAGCGATCACTTGATTTCTCCGTGCCTGTTTCTTCATCTGTGAAATAAGTTACTTAGACTTGATGGTTCCTCAGAGCCCTTCTAGCTCCAATAAGGATGTGTGCAAAAGCAAAAGGTCAAGCTAGCTCTATGGGAGGGTCCCCTGGGGTAGAACTGGACAACCTCAATGAGGGCATCATTCCAAAGGGAGATGTGAGAGAGAGAGAGAGAGATAGAATAAGGGGACAGGGAAATGAAGGGAGAAAAAAGGGGTGAGGGAAATAAAAGAGGGTAAGAAGAGATGGGAGAAGAAAGGAAAGAGAGGTAGGGTTGAGGATGGAAGATGATAAAGAGAAGAGTGATAAAGTGAGAGAGAAGAGCTAGAGGGAGAGGGAGACAGAAAGATAGAGGAAGAGGGGGATTGGTCTTGAAGGTTCATTAGCTTCTCAGCGTGTTCCCTCTCTGGGGATTGGTGCAGGAAATGCCTGGTGAGGTTTTTCAATGCCATATCATCCTGGCTGAAGTAGTAAGACATGAACAGGTAGTAGCCATAGGAGGTGTAGAGCTCCAGGCTGATCTGCCAGCTGGTAGTGGCCTCTGTGGTGGTCATAATGGCGGCAGAGATAATGGGGGCCATGGCAAGAAGGAGAAAAAGAAGGTGGAATAAGAAGAGAAGGAGAAAGGAGGAGGCTGCCCTGTGACTGGGGCAATTGAGGTAAAGCAGCTGCTGCTTAAACCATAGGATAGGAGTGTTGGTTAGTGAAGGTGACGGTGGAAAGGTGGCAAAAGGAACTTGTAGCCAGAAACTCAGCATCAGATTCTGTCCCATCACCGTTGAAGCAGAGACAGAGCTGGAACCCAGGAGGTCTTGATTCTAATCACTATGGCAACCTCTGACATCCTTGTCAAGTCCAATGGTCTCTGAGTCTCTGGGTGGGGGCGGGGAGTTTTAATCAAATGGGACAATGGATATAAAGTACTTTGCAAATTTTGAACTTTCCATATGAACTGGAACTTTTATTACTATTCATCATCATTTTCTATGGGGTTAGAAACACCCCTGTGACATTTAGCAGTCTCAATGTTTTATTTTTGTATTTATTATGTTTGGATTATAGGTGAAAAATAATAGCTTTCTATAATTGAATAACAGTGCTGGGATGCAAGTTCATCTTCTGTAGGTTCATTGTCTTCCTCCTCCTCCTCCTCCTCCTCATCATCATCATCACTGATAAAGGGGAGAGTCAGATGCAGTATCTGTGGGTCAAGAGAGCTCAGCCTAACTTCTGCTCAGATGGTAGGCTTCTATATTACCGACGCCAGGAGTGCTGAGATTATATGAAATAGAATGTGGTAAAAATTCTGTTGGTCTTCAGATTATATTCTAGGGATAACTCAATATGGCTATACTGTTTCCATTAAATGTAAAGAAAGTTAGCTATGTCCAGCTGCTCTGAATAGGTTGAATGGAGGTGATATTTAATAAATATTTTGAAGTAACTAAGTCAGCAGAAGAATACAGCAGACTTTCAATGTTGCCTAGGACAGATAACCACACTCAAATTACAACCATCACCGCCCCCCTTCACAGAGAAAGAGAGAGAGAGAGAGAGAGAGAGAGAGAGAGAGAGAGAGAGAGAGAGAGAGAGAGAGAGAGAGAGAGAGCACTCCCTTTCTATCAACCAAATGATCTCTGAGTTTATTCTCTGAAAAATGAGAAAAAGAATTTTGAAAAACATTATGGAAGGTAAACAGAGAACACTATTAGGAAAATTTGAGGAATTAAGCAGAAAAGTGAATCCTATTTAGAATTTTTCAGGGACTCAGAGTTTCAGAATCTCCTGGTGGACTGGCTTCCCAGCATTGCTTGGGTGCTTGTCAGTTTCTTCCACCTCACTGTGATATATGGACAAACATATGGCTGTAGCCGAGGTTTAACCTTAAGCCTCATGAAACCAAAGATCACTAACCAAGCCCGTCGCTGTAGCTGCTGAGCCTTCTATGAGGTCCTGGCCAAGAGAACAGAACTTTTTTTTTCAAATCTTAGCTGCTCCCAAACAATTCTCCTGCGGGGGTGCTTGCCATATGCAAAGGACCACATTACCTCTACTTTGCAAAATACAGTAGCTTAAGAGGCAAGAGGGCAAAACTCCCGAGGAAGTTTTGCCACCAAAAGTCAGTGAAGGTTGTTATTTCATTTATTTGGGATTTATCTTCTGCCTACTGTAATTCAATGAGCATTTATTTAGTACCTACTCAGTGCCAGATATTGTGCCTGGTACAAGAAAGGCACAGAGCAAAATGAAACAACAAAATGAAATGCCCCCAAGGAACTGGCATTCTGTCACCTACAAACTGACTCCCACTACATGTCCAGCCTCATCAAACATCACTTCCCTTTCCAAACATTATCATCCGGCCAATATGGTCCTTGTCTCTTCCTCATACTCTCCATCTCTATGCCTTTGCATTGGTCGATCCCAATGCCTGGAATTCCTCTCTTCAAACTCTCCACTTTACTAAATCTCTTACTTCCGTTTTAACTTTGAGCTCAGGCACCTCTTTATATATGAAGCCTTTCCTAACCTCTTCTTCTACTAATGCCCCCCTCAAGCTGAAATTGTCTGCATATAGATAGGATGTATTTATATGCATTTATATTTATAAATTCTCCCCCAATAGACTATAAGGTCCACGAGGGTAGAAAAGGTCTCATTTTTGTCTTGACACCTAGTATACTGTCTGACAAACAGTAGGTGCTTAATAAATACTTGAAGATTAACTTCAAACAAGATCTGAGGTAGCATATAAATATGACACATTGTAAAATAAAAAAATTAACTTGTACTAATGGATATATGTTATTGCTCTGAGTAGACTATTAGTGGTCCTCGAGGACAGAGACTGGTCCATTATTGTATTTTTATCTCTACTCACTTAGCATTGTGTCTGACACATAGTAAATGCTTAATAAATGATTACTGATTGATTGATTAGGAAATAACTCAAATGGAAAAATAAATGTCTCAGCACAGGGAATGAAATCATCCCAGGAGTTGGGTACTGAAATTAATTCTTAATGTCCTAATCTGAAGAGATGAACTTTTTTCAAATTCAAAGAGAGATCCTCATGTATTCTCTCTACCTGTTTTACAGATGGGGAAACTGAAACCTCTGGACAGTAACTGATTTGCCCATGGTCACACAATTACTAAGAAGCAGAGTTAGGAATCAGATCCCTGGTCCTTTTACTCTATACTGAGGGCTCTGTCCAGTTAGACAGCAAGCTGATGCAATGAAAGATCCATATCCTAGATGAGTGCATCCTGAATATTAATTAATGAGGAAATAATATCCAAGGACAAGAAGAAATGGAGGCTGAGCTGATCTGAGCTGGAGGCAGGTCAATAACACAAAAATGAAATCAATCAGGCATTCCAAAGACCTTACATGAGGTTTCTGAGCCCTGGCAAGACCATTAGGGTTAATGATCTTAGCATATAGTAATGACCTGATATATAGTAGATGTTTAATGATTATTGATTGATTATGAAAACAACCTGAATAACTAAATCAATGTCTCTAAGCAACAGGAACAAGAGAGCTAAACAAATAAAACACAAGCTTCACCCTTTTTGATTTGTGCAGAGGTAGATCTTTTTTTTTTAATCTTTCATTGCATTTGTGACTGCCAGATTACAAAGATTCACCCCATGTGCTTCCATTACTTGGTTCATTTCTATTTTCCTTTTTTTTGTAATCTACTGGGTTATCACCTTGTTATATGTGGTTGGCCAGGTTCTGACAATAAATTAGCGAATGAATGAATGTCAGGGTAAATCCAGGAGGGGTTAAGGGAAGGAGGACAATTATTGCTGGAAGAAAAGGATAGCATATGTTGGAAAATAGGCCATTGGTGCTGTATCCCCCCCCCCTTCTCTCCAGGTCCAATGTGCCTTGCTCTTTCCTTCCCCTCCATCAAATCCAGCTCTCAGCTAGCCATCTGAGGATCACACATTTGGAGTTGAAGGGGACATTTAGTGGCCATCTACTTCAAGATATTCAGCTTTCAGACGAGGAAACTGAGGCCCAGGAACATTAAACAATTTTCCCAAGGTCAAGCATGTGTTGGGATTTGAATATGGTTCTTCAGACTCTTTAGGATCCAGTAAGAGTTCACATTTTGGCATACCTGAATTATAATGCTTGAATGTACTCCTCCTTTCATGGTTATTTGTATTTCAGTAGAGAACAATGGTCGAACAATTTTGAATATTAGGATTATAAATTCAGAGCTAGAGGGAACCATAGAGGACATTGAATCTCCCTTGCTCATCTACAGGGGAAAATCCCAACAGTTGGAGAAAGGAAATGACTTTCCCAAAGTCACACAGAGTAAGTAATAGATCTGGGACCCAGACAAAATGTTAAAATTTCAGATATTAGCAACTACACAATTGCTTTTGGCTGGAAATCTTCCTGTTGTCCTTTAATAGCAATAATAGTAGAGAAAAAAATAACTAATACAACAAGGCTCTTCTCATGCATTATCTCACTTGAGCATCAAAGCAAACCTTAAGAGGTAGATGCTGCCAATATTGTCATCTCCATTTTACAGATGAGGAAACTGAGGCCCTCTAAGGTTAAGTGACTTGCCTATGGTCACCTAGTTAGTGAGTATCAAGGGCAAGATCTGCAGCCAGCTCCTGCTGCTTTCAAATCCAACATTATAGCCAGTAGGCCATGCTAACTTCCTACTCTAGAGCAGGGCAGCCATATCTGTCTAAGTCCTAAGGCAGAATTCTGTCACTGTTTCTTACACATTTCCAGAAAAGGGAAGTGTGATCTCCCAAATCCCTTCTTTTCCCAATAGAACTTTCCAAATATAGGCACAAAGACTGTGGTTAACATGGTGTATTTTCATCCGTGGAAATTGGCAAATGACGAGATTAAAGAACACTAGAGCTGCTGTTTGCCATTTCAAGCATCAAATCCTGAAAATACTTCAAACAATGAAAGAAAATCTGGAGAAAATTGTGACTTAGAACCAATTTGGGTGGAATTTCTGAGCAGAGAATTGTTCAGTTTATAAAAGACTCCTCAATGCTCATTTTTACAACCCACACTGAGGTTTTCTTTTAGGAAAGTCATTAGCAAGTAGCTCAAAAAGCTAAGATAGCAGGAGCATCAGAGAATAGAAGAATCTGCTGACCTGAACTGGGGTTAGCTCAGTTTTCAAAATCACTCTTTCAATAAGTCCATTCTGTAATACTAAATTTTGGTCATTTGCATTTCACACAGATGCTCCCAAATGGCACATTTGCAAGAATGTTAAAGGGCATGAGGAATAGTGATTAAAATCATCTAGGAGATGACCACCATTTTGCTAGTGTGGCAGTATGGGTCAATGTCATGGAACACTGGCCATCCTAAGAATTAAAAATGGCTGTCACCCAGAGGTCAGCAGAGAGGAATAATGGTTGATCATGCTGGCCCATGGAAAAGATAAGGAATTATGAAGAAGAACCAAAGATGAAAAACAGAGTGGGCTGATCACAACCAATGCACAGCCTAAGTACTTTACTGGTATTCTCACAATCTGAAAAAAAATCACTGGGTGACTTTTCACCTCACTGTGGCAAGGTTAAGCTAGGTGGCACATCGGATAAAGCACTGGACCAGGAGTCAGGAAGACCTGAGTTCAAATCCAGTCTCAGACACTTACTAGCATGTGACCTTTGTAAAGTCACTGAATCTCTATCTGCCTCAGTTTCCTCATCTGTCAAATGAGAATAATAATAGTACCTTCCTCCCAGGGCTGTTGTGAAGATCAAATGAGGTGATATTTATAAAGTGCATTGAAAACCTTAAAGCACAGTGTAAATGCTAGCTACCGTTATTACGGATCAGATATTGACAAAATTGAACAGAATGGAAAGATATCAGCTAAGATCTATACAACTGATGAACTCGGACCCAGCTGAGTATCCTAAGATCTCTGTCTTTCTCCCAATAGAATGTAAACTCTCTGAGGTCAGGGATTGCTTTCATTTTTATCTTCTAACCCCCAGTTTCTAGCCCAATGACTTAATTCATTCCTATTGAATTTCATAATAAGAAAATGATTGATGCAGATTATGGAAGGAAAAATTGTGAGACATCAGAGCATGCTGCAAAAATATAGCACTTACTGAGGACATAGCAAGACTTCACTAGGCAGCTAGAATTATTCATATCAGGGGCCTTGTTTTCCATGAGAACAAATCCCCATACTACAAAGACACATTTTAAAATATATTTGAAAAAAATCATTGATAAGCTGAAATGGAACTGGGATGTTATCACAGACCAAACTAAATTGTTCAAAATTACTCAGGCAGAAACTTGAGCTACAAAAACTTACAAAAAAGCTTTTAATATATTTCATCTTGCCAAATACTCTTAATGTCAAGGTCATGTGGACTGAAAGCTTTCAAATTGCCAAGACCTAGTAGAAGAAGTAAACATCTAACGGGAAAAGGATAAGTGCATACCATCCTTACAATTCGATCTACTACCACCATTATCCTAAACATGTTTTAGGTGAGTCTAGAGAAGATAAAATTACATTGTTATACTCTTACAAAATTAGAAAATCGGTTATTTTATCCATTGGTCCACAGAATATTATGTAAAATAATAACACCAGTGTGTCAACTTCACAAATTTGCAGATTTTTATAATTACAAAAAGATGTAATTAAATCTATGTACTCTTTTTTTTTCTTTTTTTTTTTTTTGCCTTTTGGAGGGCAATTGGGGTTAAGTAACTTGCCCAAGGTTACATGGCTAGATTTTGTGTGTGTGTGTGTGTGTGTGTGTGTGTGTGTGTGTTAAGTGTCTGAGGCCGGAACTGAACTCGGGTCCTCCTGACTCTGGGGCTGGCGCTTTACTCACTGTGCCACCTAGCCGCCCCAGTCTATGTACTCTTAAATAACTACACAATCAGTTATTTTATTCATTGGTCCAAAGAACATTAAATGTAATAGAATAGCATTATACCAACTTGTCGCAGGATCATTTTTATCTGAATCCCATCAAAAATATTATGAGTATAAGATAACAGTAGCAATTACAACAGGTTATTTCTTTCTTAATAAAAGATGTTCCAAATTTATTGCTAAAAGATGAGAACACTATATACTTCATGCAAAGCATTTACAATTTATGTTGCTTTTTACAATCTAGAAACATTTGCAAATATATTTAATATGTAATATACACATTCGAATGTGTATCTATATCTATGTGTGTATATATACATATAATTTAAAATACATCTAAGCCAAGGAGCAAAAAAGTTGGGCCAAAAAGACCCAGGAAGCATAAAGAACAACTCATCATCAATTGATGATTCCAAAACAAGCTGCTCAAGGTCCCACGGCACTTAGATGAACTTTATTATACTACAAATCCTTTGACTCAGTTCCGTACTCATGGCTTAGTTCCATAACCGCAAATATGTAAGTGATATCCAAGCAGAGTTTGAATGCTGGAGTATTTGATGGCCACATGGAAAATGTTCTATATTTAAAACATGCCACCAACACACTAAGGTCAAGAACAATTGCTATAAATCATGGCATCTTTCAGGGAGGCAGCTTTGGCCAGCTCTGTTTCTGCCTGGCCTTAAATTATCTTCCTTCCTGAATAGGCATTCAGGTAGGAGGGGGAGTCGGCACCCAAACTCGGTATTAAACCCATGCACATGAAGGACATGGAGGTGCATGGTTCAACTGAAAAAAATGCATTAAATTACTACTTCATATAGTGAAAAATTTCTCCCATAATATTTTATTCAATTATGAATCTCTTATTCAATTATGAAATTTAGTCATTTTATCCATTCTCCCATATAATTTCCAAAAATCATTTCTGAAGCCTCTTCTTCCTTCTCCAGGTCAATTCCAGAACGAGGAAGTCTGAGCCTCCTAGGGCAATGCCCTAGCCCCTCTTCCACTTCTGTACATAGGGTAGGAGAGAGAGTGCTGCTTTCAGTCTCCCTCTGCAGAAGTCTCTTCTTTCTCATTAGTCTCCTGCCCTGAGGTCTGAAGATGCTACCCTATTCTCCCCTCGTCTCTGTGAGATTGCCAAATGCCTGCTCCAACTGGGCAGGAAATCTAGATGCTTACCTGGAGAAATCTGTAGCTTCTTACTAAGAAGGCAATACTGTTTGAGAGGTTGGGGTGGGGTGGACAGGGCAGAAAATTTGGAAAAGCAGTGACAGGATCCCATTCAGATAATTTCTTTTCTCTTGTCCATCCTTTTAACTTGAACCTCATCTCACGTAAACCAGGTTGAGGGAGTAAGAAAGTTTCTGCCAAAAGGCCAATCGATGATCACTTGGGACCCCTTGAACTCCAAGCGTGCAGAACAGCCTGACCTGATTAAAACCCCCAGACAATCCACTCTCAGTCTGCAATCAACAACACATTATTTGTCACAGGAAATGTTCAGCTAAGCCAAGGCACATTGTACTTTCTGCTCTCCTAAGATTCTTTGCCCAAAGCTGGCGTGGATGAATGTACATTCTTTCTGCCCTCCCCCACCCCACTTTTACATGCCAGAAGACAAAAAAAGGGGGGAACAACAAAAGACAGCAATGAAAGGAGTTTGGGGCTGAATGAAAGGCATGTTCATTTTCCGTGATGGTACCTCTTACATGCAATGTGTTATTGTGGAGAGAATACTGCATATAGATTCAGGAATATCTGGTTTCAAATTCTGCCTCAGGCTAGTTGTGTGATCCTGGTCAAGGCGTTTCATAGCTCTCTTCCTTACTTTTCCCATCTGTAAGATGGAGACAATAATAGCATCTCACAGAATTATAAGAATAAAATATAAGTATGGTACATATATATGATGAAATAAATGTAAAGTACAAATATATGTACTTTATAAACTTTAAAGAACGATATAAATGAAAGATACTATTTCTAATAACAATAATAATATTCTAATGTGGTGTTTAATAACTGAACCTGGCCAAATATAGATGAAATTTGGGAGAGAGAAGCCAGAGGTACAGACCCAGTGGAAAGTGGTTTTGGACCCAATCCATCAATAAACGTTTATTAAATACCTACTATATTCCAGGCACTATACTAAGGACCTGGATTCCAGTTCTGTCCTCTGTGACCTTGGGAAAATTATATAACCTCTCTGGGCATTGGTTTCCTCATATGGAGAACAAGGGAGCTAGACTAAAAGGTGTTTCAGATTCCTTCCAGCTCTGGATTTGTGAGTCTTTGAGGTCCAGGGGAAGGAGGTAGAGCTGCTGAGCCTGAAGGTGCTGCCTTCCATGCCTGGCTCCCCCCCAGTACTGTACCTGACACCTGATTCATAGCTCAGCAGCATCAACAGAACATAGGAAGACCCAAGACCTTCCAAGACTAAAGTAGGGTCAGACATTTAACGGATAAAAGCAGCACCAACCAGCTGAGCAGGGACTAAAATGGGGGTTTAGAAGCATGAAGATCTGATGCTGTTTCTGCACGTCAAGGACTGGGTGATACTGGTCAGGCACTGACCAGAGTCCATCACCTAGTTTCAGATTCAAAATTCAAAATATAGGAACATTAGGCTTTGAATACCATATCTCAGGCAGAGGAAGCGAGGTCTTTTGGTCTGATCTTCCTGATAATGGGACCACTAAATCATAAAGACATCAGAGGCCACCTAGCCCAACATTCTCATTTTTACAGATGAGGAAATGGAGGCCCTCAGAGATGAAATGATTTTCCTAAAGGTGGTAAGTGACAGAGCTGATATCTGAACCCGGATTCTCCATCCCTAAATCCAGTCTTGTGCCAGGGCATTGAAATTTCATGGGGGGAAAATTAAACTAGAAAAGTCACTATTATAGCTGATTTTCCTTTTCTCACAAGTGAACGTCTTAATTCTTTCTTGTATTTTTTCATAATATGAATTGGAAAGGTGAGTTGAAGGAGAAATTCTTATTGCCTCTCCCTCAATGTAATACATGTAGTTCATCCTGTGGTATTTCTTGCTTATCCCAGGAGCTGAGATTGATGAGCCTATTAATGGAGGCCAATAAGGGATGGGTCTTTTCCTTCAAGCTTCCTGTGTGTGTGTGTGTGTGTGTATGCACACTCATGGGTGTGTGTGGTTCTCCCCACCTCCCTATTTCCCATGAATTAAAGCAATCCAGGGAAATACAACACGGGAAAAAAGCTGTGTGATGTCTGCAGACTGAAGTGTATGATCTTCCAACAGAACATCAATATGTAATTTGCATGGTCACAAATATTATTGGCATAAATAATTCATAGGGTTATTTTGTAGCCACTTGATTAATTGGGTTCTTTGTCAATTTTATCTGCTACAATGCCAATGCAAGCTCGCACAGCCAACGGAGGCATTTCCCTGGTTTTCTTTAAACAAAAGCATCTGGGTTGGTCTATCTGTTTATTTATTTACTTTTAGCCGAAATGAGATAAAAGGAAGTTTAATATAGTATCTGCATTATATTGGTACCCTGTAGTTTCAATAAATTGCAGCTGTTATTGCTGGAATTACACTGTTGTTTGATTGATAGGAAAAATATAGCTGCATATTTTCCTCCATACATACACCTTCTCACTGCCAAAATATACCAATCCCTCCATCTTCCAGGTCTTTTTCTTATAAGTTGTTTAAGGGGGCCTTGAATAGTCTCACATGCTTTTAGCAACAAGATGGTACCAGTAAACCTTGACCATTCATTGCTTCAACTTGGGGCAGTGGGTTTGGATCCCCTTTCTGCATAGATATGCTTTACTATTCTCCACCCAAGTCTGCCCTCTCCCTAACTACAAAATGATTCCTCCCTAACCCCCATTTCTTCAGAGGATACCAGCTCTGTGTTAGCTCTAGGAGGTTTAACTAAAAATGCCAGGAAATGCAAATGACCAATGGCCTAGAACTTACAGGGGATACTTGCCTTCCAAAGGAGTGGATCCCTAGCACAAAGGATTCTTGGAATGGTGGAGACAACTTGAGGCAGGAGAAGCATCCTAGTGACTCTGGCTGGTTTCTAAGTCTTCTCTCCTTGATTCTACCAGAAGAATAATAGCCAAACTTTCTAGAGTCCTTTAATATTTATGAAGTTCTTTACATATATTGCACTATTTGATTCTGATGAGTTCTCTGTCAAGAGGGTGCTATTATTATCCCCATTTTACAGAAGAGGAAAATGCAGCTGAGTGAAATCTAGTGATATGCTTCAGGTGACAGAGCCAGTCGGGTCATGAAATAAGAGCAAAACTCGGGTTTTTTGGCTCCCAAGGGCAATAATCTTTCTCTACTTCATAAACTATCTAGCTGTCGATACCTACATCACTCTCCGTATCTATAGCAGAGGTGAGGTTTGAACCAGATCTTTTGATTACTAGGCTATTGTACTTGGAGTCAGGAAGAGCCAAGTTCATATCCTACCTCAGACATTTAGTAGCAGGGTGACATTGAGAAGAAAATTTAATCTCTATTTGCCTCCTTTTCCTCATTTATAAAATAATAATAATAAAATGAAGAATAAGAAGAAAAGGAGAAAAAAAGGAGAAGAGGAAGGAGAAGAAGAGGAAGGAGAAGAAGAGGAAAAGGAAGGAGACAAGGAAGAGGAGGAATAAATAGAAGAAAAGCACCTACCTCCCATAGTTGATGTGAGGATCAAATTAAGATAGAATGTATAAAATGCTCTGCAAACCTTAAAACACTATATAACTTAGAAAACAGTCTATAACTTCAATAACTCAGCCACAGTATGTAATATTAGTTATTGCTGTTATTGATTGTTTTCTTAGTTCTCAAAGAAGATCAAAATGACATCACTATTATAATTATTTTACCATCTAATACTATTGTTTCACCAGAGACATACACTTCCCTGGGAATGAACAAATGAAAAAACAAATGAAAGAATAAGCATTTAAGCAATAATAATAAATAATAAGTTCATTTACTATGTGCAAAGCACTGGACAACATTACAGATTTATAATGTATATGCTTGTATATATACACTATATATACAGAAATATTCTTTTGTTGAGAAAATGTATTTCCAGTTGAGAGTAGTATGTTTATTAAAGAAGTCTTAGACTACAACCTATTTGTAAGTTAGAGATCCTGTCTACTTATGAAAGTAACTGAGCCGTTGGGAATGGATATGTCACATGATTCAGTGGCTAACATTGGCTCCTTTGGGGCTGGCAACAGGCAGTATGTGTCATCCCTATTTCCATTCTAGAATGATGGAATGATTCTATCAGCACGTTGTAATTCTCTTGACCTTTCAGATGATGGCAAGAAGCCAGGCCTTGGATTTTCATTGCCACCCACAGTATATATTACCTGTTGGAAGAAAGCTGGTTGAACTCACTCAAATAAAAATTAATTTCTATTTGCTTATTCTTTGGATATTAGTTCTCAATTTCTAAAACTCCATTACAAATCACACAAAACTTACCAACTGGCCATTAGCAAACAGAGAAGAAATCCCTGTAAAAAGAAGATAAGCACAAGCGGAATGACCTTTATGGCTGGTCTCAGTACTGCCAACATTTGAACGTTATCCAAAGGCAAAGATATCACTTAATGAGGAGGAAAATGGAAAGGAGTTAAGATTTTGTTAAGAAATCAAAAACAAATCATTTTCCTCCTAAATGACAAGGGCCGGCTATCTATATTTGGACTTGCTTCTCTCTGGCATGGAAATTCAGTGATTATCGTCCACAGTCCCGGATTTTGAAAGTCATTTACAATCACACCTACTTCACCTTCAAAAGGACAAATGTTAGAGACATGAGGATCACTTTTCTCCTCTGACCTCAAGTCCCATTTTCCTCAAATAATGAATAAATAAATCCTAGCTTTGAGATAAATGGTGGCACTGTGGTTTCTATGTGGGAATCCTCACATCTACAGGCACATTGTGTCCATGCATGGCTCATTTAGAACAAAGGTTCTATCAGATTTCTACCCCCATGCAATAAAGCCCCCACCCTGCCCACCCCAGATGTGCTGGGGACAATGAAGGAGACTCAGAGTATTAATAATAATAACTACTATTTAGATAGCATTTTAAGGTATACAAAGCACTATAATAATAATAATAATAGTAACTAACATTTATATAACAGTAACTGTGTGTCAGGCACTGTTCTAAACACTTTACCAATGTTATTTCACTTAATCCTCCCACAATGCTGGGAAGTAGGTGCTATTGTTATCTTCATGTTATAAATGATTAAACTAAGGCAGACAGGAGTTAAGTGACTTGCCCAGGATAACTCCACTAGTAAGTATCTGAGGCTGGATTTGAGCTCGGGTCTTTCTGACTCCAGGTCCAGCACTCTAACCCCTATACTGTCTAGATGCCTCCATGCATCTGAAGCCAGAGGGTGTGGTATCTGGAGAGAGCAAAATGGACACTGTACTGGACCCTGGCTGAGTTAATATGATTTGCAAACTCAAAGGGCTAAACAACATTCAGGAAGAGGTTGGTAGTACAATGCCAAAGCCAGGGAGATGAGGGCAAACATTATGAGAGAAATGCTGTATTGTGCAAAACATACTAATTCTAGAGGCAGGGGAGATGGGTTCAAATCCTACCTCAGACACTCCCTGTGTGATTTTAAGCAAGCTGATTCACCTTTAAGGGGCTCAGTTTCTTAATCTGTAAAATGAAGCCACCTGGTTTGTCCATTGAGGACTCCCTTAGTGTTTGTTTCTGCCTCTGTATCTATTAAAATAACTCTCCATGAGCTTTTGTACATGTAGGCACTGTAGGCATTTAATTCAGTCAGTCAATAAACATATTATTAAGTACCTAATATGTGTCAGGTATCATACTAAGCCCTGGGGATACAAAAAGAGACAAAAAGCAATCCCTCTGCTCTTAAGGAGCTCATAATTCCTCATTGACTACTTGGTTGACTGACTGATCTAGAAATAACCACGATTTTCCCTTGGTACCAAGAAAGCTTTACTTTCTAGCCATACCTTAGCATTGACATCAAGGCTAATGGTCAACAGTGGGTTGAATGGGATAAAATAGTTCTCTAAATTGGTAGAACCCAGCTAGGCATTGTTAGTGAATATGCAGATCCAAATCGCTGGATTCCAACCTGTGGCCCCCAACCCAGACTGGGAGTTGGTTGAGGGGTGGGATGGCTGGACTTTTATTTACACCACAAGGAGCAGCAGCTGAAAACCTGCCTAAATGACTCAAAAGAAGGCTTATTACTGGCTAGGCGACAAGAGTCAAGTCACTTAACTACTTGAAACTTCATTTTCCTTATCTATTAATTGAGGGGGTTGGGATGCATGATGTCTAAAATCCCTCCTGGCTCTCAGCCTAAATTATGAATCTTTAGAGTAGTTTTTGAGTTTGCCTTAAGTGGGAATTTAAATTAGGGAAAAAAGCTACTATGAAAATGACAATTTTAGACTACTCAGTGAAGTTTACATGTAATCTCAGGAGGACATCTTTTTTCCCTCCTGAAATAACTCGGTATATACTTATCTGTGTTCACTTTCTCTCTCTAAAGTATCTAAGTCCCTGGAGGGCAGGATTCTTTTGTCTACAAAGAATGTAGGTATATGATCCATGTCTACTGAACTGGATTTAGACCAGACCTGGTCTTAACCCAACCTAGCCAGGTTCTCTGGTTTTCTGCCCCTTAGAGCTCATCTCTCTCACTTGAAGCAACAAAATCTGAAGACAAAGGGGATGTCGGCATTCATGTATTTTGCAGGCATCTAAAGTCTTGAAAGATACTGAGGCCATGTCTACTGAAAAACCACGCCAATGGAAACGGTTTGCTGATTCAGATGGTATTTTGTACAATATCAAAGCTAGAAGGGGCCTTGCAGGTGTTAAACCCACTCTTCTCATTTTACAGACAGGGATACCGAGGCTAGGATCACACAGCTAATAAATGTCTGAGACAGAATTTGAACTCAGGTCTTCCTGAATGCACCACTTTACCTACTTTGCCAATTATAATATAATAATAATCACTTGATAGAGGGATTTCCTCAACCAAGAATTCTTATACCCATAAAAGCGTAGGTCTAGTTCCTATTGGCCTAATAACAATTATGAAAAAATTATTCTTTCTTCATCATCATCATTGGAAAACATCTTCTACTTAGAACAAGGGCAGAAATGGATGTCACCATGGGTCCTCCAGCTTTTTCCTCCCCTACCCTACCCTCCAATGATTTTGTTTAAAAGACTGGGACTGATTTTTTTATAAGCACTTTTAAATACTCTTCCATACTTGTTGAAATGGCCCCAAACCACTACCAATGAGTTCTTCCTCAAGGGAGGAATCTAAAAATATGCTTCCCTGCCTCTCACCAAATTTCACATGACAGAACCTGTCTTTTACATAATCTTGCCTTTACCCAGCCTGCAACAGATGCTTCATAAACATTAGCTGAAAGAGAATAACCGGGTAATAAGCAATTCTGGGAGGCAGGAGCATGGACGAGTAGAGTCTGGCTTCCTGTAGATTAGACCCCAGGAAGGAAAATGACCCATGCAGATAAAAATGGGAACTGACTACATCTGTTGAAAGGCAGAAAGGGTATCCGGAAGAGCTACCCAGGCACTGCCATAAATGTATGGCATAAGAGAGGAATCAGAGAGAAAAATGATAATTTTGCAAGCCTTCCTTCCTTTAGAAACTCAGCCCAAAACAACCTTACTTTATGCGATATATGCTCCATGACTGGACAGCATTCAGGAAACCCAGACCCACTAAATACACTACACTTTGTCTGATCAGTTAAGAAGGTCTTGAGAGCCAGGTCACTAGTGTCCCTGGGGGCTCAGTTTACCAGGGTCTTCATTCATAAAACTCCGAAACACTCCTCCAATATGCTGCAGCTTTCTGGTAATTCAGAATCTCGATGGTCAATGAGAAAAAAGAAAAACCACAAAACTATAACCAATTATTCTGGTACTTGGATTTAATTCGGTAGGGATGCAGGGGGAGTAGGTACAGGGTACCATCTGCTTCAATCAGATACAATTATACCAGGAGAGGGAGTGAGGAAAACTGACTTGGGTCATCCAAATCACACCATTTCAAACATTCCTAATTCTAAGAAAGTAAACACATTTATTTTTAATTAGTTTCCTAATGCTTATGATTACCAGGATAGTAAATATAATGTTATATAGTCTAGGAACTAACAGTATATTATTAGAGAACAATTTTACTATCTTAAAAAGATTTATACTGTTTAATTAATTAAATGAACAAGAATTTAAGGTCCACTGAGAATCTGCTAAATACTAGATATGTGAAGGAAAACGAGAAACTTAGTCCTTGCCCACAAGGAGTTTACATTCTATTGAGGGAAAAACATGTTCAATATCCAAAACACATTAAAAACAAAACAAAAAACAAACAAACAAATAAATGCTGATTTCCAGGAAGGAAGGCAGGCAGCAGCTAGAGGAAGATAGGAAATGTTTCATGTAGTTGAAGGTAGCCCTTGATATGAATTTTAAAGGAAACAAGAAATGCTAAGAGGCAAAGGTGAAGAGGGAGGGCATTCTAGCACAAAACTGAGAGACAAGAACCATGGGTGAGGAGCTCAACAAGGCCAGTCAGGCTGCACTGCAGAATATAGGAAGGGGAATAATACCAAAGCTGGAACGTTAGGTTGGGGTGAGGTTCTGAAGGGCTTTAATAAACAGAGGATTTGTTGGTTTTGCATTTATTAAATACTTACTTTATTTGATATTTATTAAATTTATTACATATGTAAATTTATTAAGTATTTAAATTATTTATATCTGTTCTTTAAAGCAAAATGTAGATATTGGAAGTTTATTAAGCCTATGGGGATATGAGGTGGTTGACTCATGCTTTTGGCTGGAATATGGAGGATGAATTGGAGTGAAGAGATCAGGGTGCTATCTAATAATCTGGTGAAGAGTGAAGTTATATAGAGGTAGTCATATGATTTCAAGGAGGACAATGGAAACATGGCATATTGTAGAGACTGATTAGATATTTGAAGCAAGAGAGTGAGGAATCAAGAATAATATCAGTGTTGTGAACCTAAGTGATTGGGAAAATAGTAGAGACTTTAGGAGAAATAGGAAAGTTGGGTAGAACAGATGTGTTGGGGGCAGGGAGGAAGACAATGAGTCCTCTCTTGGACAATATGACGTCCTGTTCAAGATGTCCAAAAGGCAGCTGGTGATGTGCACCTGGAGCTTGGGAGACTGGGACTGAGATATAGATCTATGAGTCTTCTGTTTAGACATAAGTGAACCCATGGAAGATAATAAGGTCATCAAGAAACATAGCCAGGTGATGAAGATTAGAAATGGGCAATGAACAGGGGAGAAATGTGCCAGAGAAGAAGGGAGATAATAAGAACACAGGGAAACAGAGGAGTAGGTCTTGGTGAGTATACAGACCATCATTTCAAGGCTGAGTGGAGGAGAGACTGAAGGATAATATAATGAGGTTTTTAAATGTAGACAAGACTCTATCTAGACAAGAGAAAGGTCAGGATGAGTGCTCTCTAGTTTCCTGATGAGGTAATAATGATAATTGCTAATATTTATATAACATCTTTAGGTTTGATAAATGCCTTATAGGTATTATCTCATTTGATGCTTATAAAAAAGGAGGTGGGTTGCTATCTTCAATATTTTATGCCCTCTTTATATATAAGAAAAGTAAGGGGAGGGGCTAGGTGGTACAGTGAATAGAGAACCAGCCCTGGAGTCAGGAGGACCTGAGTTCAAATCCAGCCTCAGGCACTTAACACAAAAAAAACTAGCTGTGTGACTTTGGGCAAGTTACTTAACCCCAATTACCCCCCTCCAAAAAGCAAAAACAAAAACAACATCAAAAAAAGAAAAATAAGGGGGAGAAAAGTTAAGTGACTTGTACGGATCACACAGCCAGCATGAAGCAGGATTTGAATTTAGAGTCTTCCTGATTCTAACAGTCTACTGTGCCACTTAGCTTTGAGTTCCTCAGGTGAGGTCCTCAGCCAGGAGGATTGTAAAGAGTCTGGAATGTTTGAGGAGAATTGGCACAGTGTGAGTAGAGAGCACATGAGAGAATCTATTATGGAGGAGTGAGAGAATTGCCTTGCTATAGGGAGGGCCTAGTTGTATGATCCCCTACACCTCCATTCAAAAGCATCTGAGTAGAAGTCAGGGAAAATGATGGTGGAAAGAATAGAGACTTGGGAAAGGCAAAGTGTGAGCATTAATAGGATAAGAGGTAAGGAATTTGAGAAGAGATAGTGCGGTGTCTAATTGTTCAATTACATGGTTGAGACTAGGAAAGAAAGACAGTAAAATTGGAGGAGTGTTATCCTGGGATAGCTGTGAGAGATGGATGTGCCTCCCCCACCATTGCCAATATGTTCTTAGCAAATGACTTTAGTCCACTGTATATCTCTGTGGCCCTTTGTTCCTGCCAAAATTTCAATTCTTCAAAGACAGGGATTTTTGATAGATTGCCTAAATATTTATTTATGTGACTTGAAATCATAGCTATATAGCATCTCTGGGAAAATCTTGATGCTTAAACAATGGGTCAGTGTGGGATTACTGAAAGCTCTGCACAGTTTTCCAAATGTGATCTATTCCCATTCTTTTTCTCATATTCAATTCTACTCATTGTCCAGTCATAAGACCTGTCTCCATATATGCCTGATGGGCTAACTTAGTGTACCGTCCATTCAGCCACATGCCATATTCAATACCTATTCTTCATTCTCCCTGTGCCCATCAATGCCTCCATCTCTCACAGCTATCCCATGATAACACTCCTCCAATTTTACTTTGCTGCAATGGTCCCCATGGAACATTAGAAGACCTAATAGATGACTAATAGTCTGTTTTAGGGAGGATCAATATACAGAATTTAAGGGAGGTCAAGGACAGAAATTTCATAAAATTTGAGAGAGTGTACAAATTGCAAGATGCAGGTAAATGGAGTACCAAGTATAAAAGATCGCAATTCTACTGAAGTATCAGGATGAGATGTTTATTTACACTTATTTCTTCAGCTAAAGTACCGAAGTGGTTCTGGCTGGTCTGGTACTTCAGGTCTGAGACGGGCACACAGTGAGTCCTATGTAAGCCATCTAACACTTAGCCAAAGGAAGATTGTGGAACAAGAGCACAGAAAGAATATTCGGCAAGGATAATACACTGATTCCTTTGGGCATAGCCTCCCTGCTGCTGTATTGGCCATGATGGTCCTATGGGTAGAAGACTGAGGGAAGAACTACTCTTGCTTTCTCATGGGCTGAATTTTGGACGCACTAAGGTCACTGAGAAACTCTATGAATTGCCCAAACCTTAGTCTCCTGAGTCAATTAAGTATCAAAGATGTTTTCAATACTTTTTAATAAACAAGTGAGCTGGCAGACATCATCTCTACCCTAGCAGTCTTGTTTTTCTTACATATTGCTGATAATGACCTATTTGGTGCCAAGTTCTTTTTGAGGCATGAAGTTCTCAATTCCTATAAAAGAAGATAACTGCTTAATAATTATTACTAGTTATATTAACATAATTATATTATTGTAATAATAATATTCCATGTAAAAGTAATATAAATATTATTAAATATTATATTATACATTATATAATTAATATTATTAAAATAAAATTATTGTGGTTATTATAGCTAGCAATTACATAGCATTTGCTATATTCTAGGCAATGAGCTAGGTTCATAGGATCATACATTTAGAACTAGATGGTGACCTCAGAGGTCATCTAGTTCAACCCTTTGACTTTAAAAAATGAGAAAACTAAGTCCTGGAGAAGTTAAGTGACCTAACCAATGTCACACAGTAAGTGGAAGAAGTAGGGTGGGAGCTCAGGTCTTCTGATTGCAGATCTATTGCTTTTCCCATTATGCTCTGCTCCCACCCTTTAAATAAAGTCTCCAGGAATACCTTGACATGAAAAGGAAGGGATGTTTCTCCCAGCTCAGCATTTCACTGAGCCAATCAACACCACTTGGTCTCATAAGGACAACAATGCTGGGATTTTCTCCACCTTCCCATTCTAGCCAACAGCTATGAAAATAAAAATAATTATTCTCTATTCTGACACAGAAAAACAGGAAAATCCAAACTTAGTGACTCTTTAATCTTACTCTTGGGACATGTTTCAAATGTGGTCATTTCTTTGATCAGGGTCTTTTACACAGTTCAGTTCTTAGAGATTTCTTATTTCATTAGAACATGAAGAATATGGAAGAAGTTGGACAGTGTTCAAAAGTTGGTTACCAAAGTGTTTGTGAAAAGGTTGGGAGAAGCTGATCTGACTGGAACTGATACCAGCAATGGAGACAAGAGCAGTGGGAGGGATCAGAGGGGTCATGGGAAGGCACAGAATTGTTTGGAAGGCTCCATGGTTTTCTTTCTGGACAGTGAGTTCTCTTATTAAGTCTCTCTCTCATTCCCCATAGGAACCATTCCCACCATTTTCCCCCCCTCAGGTCCCCAATTGTATCTCCAAATCCTATCACTTAGAGCAGATGACTTAGCCTCCTGATTCATTAGGAAGAAGGATTTTCTTTTGACTCATCACCTTCTCTCTCTCACTTCTCATATTCAGTCACTTACACAACTTTCTCCTCCTTCTGAGTCTACTGTCTTTCACCGTAATGACACCCCTAACCCAATCTCCCCCTTTTAAAACCTTATGATTTGCTTTGTCTCTTCCTCTATCACACCAGGTGATGTAATAAAGGACTTGATGTCGAAGAACCTGGGGTCCATTCCTGACTCTGCCTCTTACTTTTCCTCTCTTCATCACTTCCCCTCCTCAGTTTCCCCATATGTAAAATGAAGTGCTTGGATGAGATGCTCTCTAGGATCACTTCTAGCTGTAGATATACTACAACCCATCTTAACTAATCATTTACCAAGTTCTGCCAATTCCTCTTCTGCATCTGGCTCCAGATATGCACAGAAGTCTTCTGCAAGATCAACCTATCTATAGATGGCAGTTTTCTTTTCATCATTAGTATAGCTGATTCACTGCCCATTCCCTCCAGGGCAGAAATTAGATAATGCCAGAATTTTGTAGGTGAAAGAGGAAAAAGGCCACAAAATTTCTGCAAAAGAAAGACCAAACCTGTCAAGAGATATAACCATCATTCTGAACTTTCTTAACTATTTAAACAAAATATCTCCACCAATCAGCAAGAACTATTTGTATCCCTCCCATTACAGACTTTCTATCTTTTAAAAAAATTCAAACCATTTATTGGACCTTACTTAATTTCCCCCTATTTATCAGTTTGATTAGTTTCAATTTAGGTTAATTTAAATTATATATATGTTAATTCCAACTAATAAAACTAGTTTGAATTTTATGTTGAAAAACTCACAAATGGTTACCAGCGCAGCAAACTTAAAAATAGAGCAAAAAGCAGCTCATGTCAGCACCAGAGTAAGAAAGACTATTTAATGACAGCTCTAATTATTACATTCTCTTGTTTTCCACTTCTGAAGAGCAGCAATTAAATCTCTCTACTTAGACTCATGTGCAAAATAAAATAAAATGTTCTGCACCTGCTATTCTAACACCGATTCATCTCCTCACATGCCTGGAGGGTCCATTTCCTCCAGTAGCCAGTCTTGGGTCAAAGACCCAATGGCTCCACAGGAAGGCAGAATACTGGCTCAAATGAGCCAAGTTCCCAGGGTCACCTTTGCTCCTGTTATGGTAAAAACCAAAATTAAATGCATTTCCTAGCTCCCAACACACACACACACACACACACACTCACACTCACCCACTCACTCTCTCCTCTCTCTGCTCTCTCTCTCTCTCTTCTCTCTCTCTCTCTCTCTCTCTCTCTCTCTCTCTCTCTCTCTCTCTCTCTCTCTCTCTCTCTCTCTCTCTCTCTGACTCTCTCTCTCTCTCTCTCTCTCTCTCTCTCTCTCTCTCTCTCTCTCTCTCTCCTCCCTACCCATTGAAATACTTGTGAATTTGTGCTCCATAACATAGGAAATTTGAGATAACAAGGGGAATTAGCCACTAAGAGAACACAAACCATTCTATCTGAAGATTGCATAGTTTATACGATAAAGATATTCTATTTTTTAAGAAATGAGACTAAAATTCCCAGTATAGTAGTAGAGACAGAGAAGTTCATTCTGAACCATTGCTTTGCCACTTATTACATTTGTGATCTTACAATAATTATGTTACCTTTCAGGGTCTCAGTTTAGTTGCCTATAAAATGAGGGATTGGTTTGAATCTAATGCCCTTTAAAAGCCCCTTCCAATTTCCCATTCTAAATCTATGGCCCTTTGAAACACTTGTCAGTATTAAGGAGTTAAATGAAACCTAGTACTGAATGAGAATCAATGGGCTTACAGTCAGAGGGGTGCTGGAGCCAGCTCAAACCTGCTTCTGAGAGTCCACTGTTAAATTTTCTGTATGAACATTTACACCTCAAAAACAGGCAAAGGCTACAAATCAGGGATTCATTTATTGCTTTGTTGGTTTCTAGACTTAAGAAAGTGATGGAGAAAATGTTAATAATGCAGAGAGCTAATTGTTAAACATTTACCAACACTACCCTGCTTCCAGCCTGACTGAATCATCACCTAGAACTGAAAGTAATTATTTTTTAACCACTGATTGTGACAGAATTTGAGTTATATTCTTAGTTTTTAAGGGATTGACCCCCTAAAATGGCAGCAAGATTTAAGGGAAAGAATACAGGATTCAGTGGCAGATTTTGGCTGGAAGGAATGGTGGAAAGTTATTTATAGCTTTGTGATGTTGAGTTATGTCACTTAAAATTCTCAGAGCCTCAGTTTCCTGATTTGTAGAATGAGAAGGATGGGCTAATTTTCCCTTTAAGTTAGATCATAGTGATGGAGACAAGACTCAAGCTATAAGGTTTAAAATCATAGATTTGAAAGGATATGAAAGCTCATTGATTCCAGCCCCTTCATGTTTACAGAGAAGGTCCTTGAGGTACTTTTCCACCATCAGACAGCTAGGAAGTTTTAGAGCAGGACCTAGCACTCTGTTTGTTGTCCTGGCCATCACCAGGGCTTTTCCACCAGAGTACCTTAGCCTTGGGGTAGAATGTAGCTTTTTTTTTTTTTATTAAAGCAATCGGGGTTAAGTAACTTGCTCAAGGTTACACGGCCAGTTATTTCTGGGTGTGGTGCTGAGTATCTGAGCCCGGATTTGATCCAGGTCATCCCGACACTGGAGCCTGTGCTCTTACTCGCTGAGCCGGCTGGCTGCCCCTAAGCAATTGGGGTTAAGTAACTTGCTCAAGGTTACACGGCCAGGTGTTTCTGGGTGGGTGCTAAGTGTCTGAGCCCGGGATTCGATCTCCAGGTCTTCTCAACACTGGAGCCGGTGCTCCCACTCGCTGCGCCACCTGGACGCCCCAGAATGTAGCTTTGATGTGAGGGTATTACCTTGGTCACCCTCTGCCAGGTGAATTCATCTTCTCCATCAAAATGGAGCGGCAACTGAAAGTTAGCTCTACCAGTAAACCCACAGAGCAGCAATGCCCTATAGTGATGAAAGAAATGTTAGCAGAGTGTTATTTATCTCAAGTAAGTTTAAAAATATCTCATGGGGGGCTCTGGGAGGGGTATTAAAGTGACAGTTGCAGAAATGAGATTTTTCTCTGAGTGAAAAAAAAATTCCACGTGACATTATTTTTGGAAGGAAGAAGCAACATCTCCTTACGAGACTCAAAAAATGTTGTCTTAAATGTAATTCTGGGAGAAGGATGGTGAGTTTAGAAATCTGTGCTTATGAAAAATAAGTGACAGTTATTGAGAGAGCTTGAGATGCTAGGGGCTTATCGAAGTCTATCTCGATGACACTTGCATATGTCTTCATCATCCCAAAACAGAAGCTTTGGAGCAGAAACATCAGAAAAAAAGAAATCGAAGGCTCTGAGGATCTAAGAGTAGGCAGCAGGAAGGATCTGAGGTCATCTTGTCACAGAATCACAGAATTTCAGAGCTGGGAGGGACTTCCAAGGCAAGCTAGTCTAAATCCATACTTGAGTTAATCATTAACTGGCAAGCATTTAAAGCAGTTCCTATATGCCAGGATATATAAGGATAACCAACACTAAGAATGAAACAATCCCTGCTCTCAATTAACTTCTAAATTGGGCACCTGACCAAAAATCTCTTCCACCGTATACCCCCAAAGTGGCCATCCAGCCCCCACTGGAAGACCTCCAGAACTGTGAGGCAGAGCCCGAGTGCCTTACATCTTGGGAGAGCTCACATCATAAGGAAATTTGTCTTCATAAGCAAGTCTAAATTTGGCTCTCCAAAGTGATCACTGTTTCTGCTACTCCCTGCCTCAACATCATACCTGCTTCATATGTTTTAGTATGGAGTTTTCCAAGGTGGGCAACTTCTAATCATGTGAAAGTATAACTATTATGCTGGGAAAAACATGGCAGCCAAGGTCTGGTCCCAGATATGACAGGAATCTAGCATGTAGACTAGTCAGGGAGACATGGATGGAAACTTCTCTATTTATAAAATTTATATATTTCTTCTTAGTATTTAACAAATCCTAAGTTCCTACCAACCTGTCCTAAGTGGAAGATTTGTAGTCAGAGAAACTATACTGTAATCCCAGGTGAATCACCAATCACCTGCATGACCTTGGGCCAAGCCTGAAGGGCTAAAAAAAATTAACCAGACATTATTCTATTGTTTGTTATAAAAACAAAACAAAACTATCCTAAAAGAGTGTCTTGGGAGGTTTCATGGCATTGTAAATAGAAGGATAGCAAAACAGTTGCCTCAGATAAAACCTAGTGCCCTAAGTAACTCCTAAATGATGAATTCCAGAAGACTATCAAACTACATCAGTAGAGGGAATTTCCACACCAGAAGTACCATATGTAAAGATGACATTATAATGATTCCAGAGACTTCATCTCCCCAGTTTTCCTTTTTTCAGTTCAACCAATGTCTTAAAATCACTAACAACTCGGAACACCCCTATTCTTCCAAAGCAAGAATAGTTTCCCCTGATATCTGGGTAAAAAAAAAAAAGACAAAACAAAGATGTCTAGCAACCAAATTGGGCAAGAATCACCAGCCATAATCTGGGGCTAAGGCAAATACTGTTATGGTCCAAGGAAGGTACCGTGAGACTTTTAACATCCCAAAGGACCATTTTTATCCTTTGCCACCCTGATTCATCCAAACAGTAAGTGTCGTGAGTGTGTATGTATGCACAATGGAGGAAACAATAATAGTCCTTTTAAATTAAAGCCAAGTTGTAGTCCTTGGGGCTCTGACATAAGTGAGGATACAAGCATCCCATTGCTTTTGAATTAGGAATTTGTTCTTGCAAGGTCAAGAGCATTTATATAAATGAATTAGAAAATATATCTTTGGCAGAAGCCGATATGGATGAGTGAGTAGTATGGCTGAAAGGAAGGCTTGCGTTCTTTGTAAAATAACAAGTGAAGGGAAAACCAAAAGGCTTTGCATCAAGAAGAAATACCTAAGGCCAAAGAGTCCACCTAAGAGTACCACCTTAGCTGGGCCTTCTAAAAGTAAGACTGTCCTTTTACGAAGCGGGGGGCAAAGCCTGTATTATTCTCATGCATCTCCATCCCTACCCTTCTGTGTGATCCCTGTCCAGCCAATTTCCCCTTTCTCACTCCATATGTTGCTAAACATGCCTTCAACTAAGAGTTTTGTTTGTCTTTTTCATTCTGACATTTTATTGTTAAGTCAGCATGGTGAAGGTGTAGGCTCAAATGCCATCTCATCCATTAGCCTTTCTTAGCATCTTCCTTAACGCCTCCTTGCCTCAGTTCTCTTCTTTCTAAACCCAGAGGGTAAAATTTTATGACTTCTAAAAACACATTCTGCTCTGACTCTGTGACTTAAGAAAGGGAGGCATCCCTAAGCTCCTTAAGTCTATGTCCAAAAAAGCAGGATCTCCAATGCCTGCCAATTTGAGTAGGTCTTGAGTACAACTCATGCAAATGGCTGAGTACCTGTCCAGGGAAGACCCACCCTCCTTTGTTATCCTACACTGGATGGATTCACCAACAGAAACTTAGTGGCTGGCTAGGTGGGCAGTTTTATCAGCTGCAACAACTCGAAAAGACCACAAACACTAACAGTCAGTAAACAAACATTGATTAAACACTTAGTATGTTCTGCGTTAAACACTAAAGAGAGAAATACAATAATACAGCTTATGATGTTATATAGGAGACAATGAGAAAAACTATGAACATGCAAAATATATAGTTTAAATGGGAGCTAAAAACATGATATGGCAAATGGTAGGTGCTTAATAAATGCTTACTGATTGATATGCATCAGTGGAATGGGTACCTGTAACACTGATATGAGATCCTTGAATTAACAGTGTAAAGAGGGTCAAAAACAAATTCCTACAGTAACAACTCAATTGACAAATCCTCTGGGAATGAAGCCATCTTATACTGAATTTGACTGATCATTCATAATTCATGGGAAGTAGTCACGGATAGTGACCATCACACAGCTCAACGGGGCAGGCATTCCTCTTCTTCCCCTTCCTCATCCTGCAACTATGTTTGTAGCTACTGAAGACCAAAATACCTCCTTAGTCAGCTTTTGTCCATGGAGTAGATGATACTATGGAAAACAATGAAGTCAGTGAAATTGTTTAAAAACAATATTTTCTCTTTTTTTCTTTACCTATTTTTTTAACTTCCTTGGCGGTCCTTTTCCTCTTTCAGACCGCCTGGAAATTATCTACCCACCCACTCCCCTTATCCAAGAAGGAAAGATTCCTATCTATGCCCCTTCCTTCCTGCTCAGTAAAAAGTGCTCCTCCCACCCAAGAATCAGATGTAAAACCTACTCTAGTCCCTGTTCCCAGAAATACAGAATCAAAACAGAAAGAGCCATGGTTACCTTGAAATGGTCTTTCTGATGCACTTTTTCAAGTGGGCCTCTCTAATGAGTCAGCAGGACTCCCATCCAAAGACAAGATCATATTAAACACTTTTTTTCCTACTGATATAAAAGCACTGAAATATATTATGACAGAGTTGGACCTCTGAGTCCATGATATTGAGAAGTCCTTGGTGAGCCAAATCCCTCTTCTGATGCAGGTTGGCACACTGTTGGCAACTCTTGTTTTAGGGAGTTGCCTAGAATGCTGAAGGGTTAAGTTTCTGATACAGGTAGGATTTAATAAAAGGCAGGACTGGAACCCAGATCTTTCTAGATTTAAGATCAGATCTCTATCTATCCACTCCACACACTCCTTCTCTTAACAAGTACATTAGCTCTAATAATAAGAGAAATGCTCATTAAAAGAAACTGAGTTTCACCTCACACCTAAAAGAACAGCAAAAGATGTTAATGTTTGGAGAAACACACTGAGACACAGGATGGGGAGATTTAGTTGGCCTGAAATTCATAGCAAATAATTTAGAACTATGTAAGTAATATCATTAAACTCTAGTGTAAAGGTTAGGAAACTCAGATAATCTCTGAACTGGAAGGTCAGCTAGATGTACTCCAAGAATTCTCTCTCCAATATTCCTGCCATTTTCCTGTTATTACACACAACACAAGCAATTCTCCAGCTTTTTCTGGAAGACCTCTGGGGAGGGAAAACCTCTACTTTCTGAAGGAGTTCTTTGACTCAATGATTCTATATACCAATGGGTTAAAGTGGAGGAGAGGGGGTAGTTAGAAATGAACACAATTCTTTAAAGCAGCAATTTTCATGGTAGTAAAAATACCAATGCAAAACACTTAGAAACAAAGTGATTGCCCATTTATTAGGGAATGGCTGAATGAATTGTGATACATAAATGGAACGGAATATTACTATACTCGAAAAAACAAGAAATATAAGGAATTCAGAGAAGTACAAGAAGAATTATCCAAATTCATCCAGAGAGAAATAATCAGAGCCAAGAGTTCAATGGCAAGATGGAAAGCCATTAGAACCCTGACCAATCTCCACTTCAGAAAATGGATACTGAAACAGGCCTGCATCTTCTCAGCAAAGAGGGGGTGGTCTGGAGATGCAAAAGGGGGCATTCATTGGCAGACATGGTCAATATGTTTGTTTTGCTTAGCTATATTTGTTAGTTATGAAGGATCTATCATGTGTGAATAATTTCAAAATAATACAATTTTTAAAGTATTAATAAAACAATCATTTAATAGAAAAACAAATTCATTAGGATAAAATGTATTTATTGAGTACTCCCTTAAGATGGAGGCAGATCATTGGTTTTTTACATGGTTAACTCTTATATATTTGTCTGAGCCTTTCTTTCTATTAGGAAACCTCTCTAGACACTGATGCAGGTACTCAGAACATTCCAGATAGAATTAAATCTTTATAAAATATTTTAGCAAAGTAATGACATGACGTCAAACAGCCACAGTCTGTTCTTCTGATACTATAATGATGGTAAACAATCCCAGGCCTGTTCTTCTGATACTATATTTAATATTCTTATCAGCAGTTTGGATGTATCCACAGAGGACATGCTTATCAAATTCGTAAGTGACAAGAAGCAGAGAGGGATAGCTAACAGGCTAAGTCCAATTTAAAAAAGAATCACAACAATCTAAAACACTAGACCAACTCTAACAATGTAATACAGATTTATGTAAAGTCCTACACTTGAGTTCAAAGAAATAATTCATTTCTATTATTCACAATCCAGATAATAACACATTGGTTCCCTTTTGTTGCTGTATTCAACTATTAAAAAGTTAAATTATCAATAAGGAAAGTTAAAAATTTATCTCTGATGTTAACAGAGAAAGAGCTGTAACAGATGTCTAGATGGTAGGAGTCCTCCATCACAATTAAAGAGGGAAAAGAAATAAGAAACCCATCAAAATACAGATGCTAAACCAGATGCCATAGTGGGCAGAAGTACTGAGGTATTCATGAATTTATTCAGTCATTTATCAATCATGTCTAAGTCTTTGTGACCCCATTTGTCATTTTCTTGGCAAAGATACTGGAGTGGTTTGCCATTTCCTTCTCTAGCTCATTTTACAGACGAAAAACTGAGGCAAACAGGGTTAAGTGACTTGTCCAGGGTCACACAGATGGTAAGTGTCTGAGATCAGATTTGAACTCAGGAAGATGAGTCTTCCTGATTCCAGACCCTGCACTCTATCCACTGCACCACCTAGCTGCCTTTGGATCCCATGGAATTCATAGGAAACAATAAGAGAGATGAGAGACAGAAAAGAGCGTAAAGATCTAAGATACCAATGCATGTGGTATAACTACAGATTTTAACATAGCCTGGTCAGTGTGAACTTGAAGGGATTCCTGAGACTTGGTAGGACATAGCTAAAGATGGGAACTCAGAAATGAGAAAGCACCCCATGTTTAGCGGGTACAGTTTAGGAAGACAATGAGCACAACCCAAGAAGGAGATATTCAGCTCTGTAGCAATTAACAATAGGAGTGGGAAGGAATAGTAGAGAAAGCATAAGCAAAGAACAAAGAAAGCCGAGACAAGTGAGAGAGTCAGTCTATGCTGTAGGCTTTTAGGCCAGCTGGAGGAAATGGACAATGGGTTGCTGGTACATAGTGCACAGCTGGCATGGGAAACATGGTTGGGTAGGGAGGGTAAGGCTATGCTATGGAAAGACTCGGGGGCCTGTCAGAGAAGCTAGACTTACTCCTAAGAAATAGGTAGCCAATGAAAGAATATGAACAGGAGAAATACATGACAAAAGTGGTATTTTTCTGGCAAGAATGGAGGTAGATTGAAGTGATATGAAAACAACAAAAAAAGATATTCTTTTTTTAATTTCAAAAAAGTAGTGTTTTAAGATTAACCTGACAGTGTTGGGCCAGTGGAAGAGCATTGAATTTGACATCATAGGGACCTGAATTTGAATCCTGGCTCTGATCCCCATTATCTATGTGACCTTTGACAAGACGCTTGACCTGCCTGGGTCCCAAGTTTCTGCCTTTGTGGTATGAAGACAGTGGAATGATTGACCCATAAGGTCCTTTACAACTTAAAATCTTATGGACTTTAAACAGGAAGGGAGACCAGGAAGTCATAGGTATCAAACATAAGTCAAAGAACCCACTTCACTCACAGGTATCTGAACTAAAGAATGTGGCTCATTAGCCCAGGTGCTTTGTTGGCTCAGACCTTAATGAAACCACTGACTGGAAACAGCTCTTTGAGTCACCTACCAGGCTATCAAGGAACGAGGTGGGGCAGTGGATAGATCTCTGGGCCAGCAGTCAAGATGACCTGAGTTCAAAGCCAGCCTTGGATACCTACTTGCTATGTGACCCTGATCAAGTTAATTAACCGCTGTCTGGCTCAGTTTCTTCTGGGGATGATAATAATAGCACTGTAAGGATAAAATGAGTTATCTGCAAATGGCTTAGTACAGTGACTGGCACCTAGCGTTATGTAAATGTCGATGATGATGGTGACAATGATGAGAGATACCCCAAACCAGAGCATTTCCTCCTGCTAAAGGAAACTTTCCCACAGGTGTTAAAAACAACGCTCTGTGCTTTTGCAGCCCAACTTTGGCAGTAGATAGGAGAAAGTGAAAAGTTACATAAGACAGGAAGTTCAGTTCATCCTGTTTTGCTTAAAACCCACGTAGAACAAGGCAGCTTCAGATAACAGCTATAAAATCAGAGAAAAAAAAAGAGTAGCACATAAGATGGTAGAAAAAACACTCAGTCTCAGATATGCCCAGTGATGCAACTAGAGAGTCTGGGCACATTTTTTAATAAAAAGTCACAGTATTTCTACTCGAGTTCCTCTAGACAAGTTTTTATAATATAACATCCTGGAGGCTGCATGTAGATGGAAAATTATTCAGTGACAACCAGAGGGAAGAGCTGGCTGAGCCCCCGGAAAGAAGCTTCTCTGCTGGTCAGAAGCCTTTCCTTCTTCAATTTGTCTCTAGATAACAAATCCCCCTAAAGAAGAGGTGTGGACTCAGCTGTCATGGGGATCTAAGAATCCCAGGCAGCCTAGAGACAAGGATGGTCGGAGTCAGAGCTGGCAGAGGCCCAAGTCTAGGGGCTGGACTCGATGGGTGGCTTCAGGAATGAGGCACGTTTATGCTTCATGCTTCTTCAGAAGCAAGATTAAACCAGCAGATTTGTGGCCATGGAACAGATGTCTTTCCTGACCTCCGAGGAAATGGGGCTGGAGGGACAGGATCACAGATTTCACTCTGACATCCAACTACTCCAACATCGGCAATTTATATAGGAGGGAAATGAAGCAGAGAGTGTATAAATAACATCCCAAGGTCACACAGGTACCAGGATTCCCAATACCAGGCTCTTCCCACCCCACCTGGTTCCTTATGATAGATTTTTATGGAAAATCTTCATTGACATTGTCTCCCTCCTTCCCTTCACATCTCTCTCTCCTCTCTCTCTCTCTCTCTCTCTCTCTCTCTCTCTCTCTCTCTCTCTCTCTCTCTCTCTCTCTCTCTCTCTGTGTGTGTCTCTTTCTCTGTCTCTGTCTCTCTCCTTCCCTCCCTCTCTCTTTTCTAATTGCCTTTTCCCCCCTTTCTATGCCCCCCCATTCTCACCTTCATTCTTGATCCTTAGTTCTAAAAAAAACTGGAGTTTTAACAGGGAAAAAGTATGATAAGGGGATGTGGCCTCTGCGGCTCAGTGACATCGCTGTAATAGTAACTCATGATTCTCCTGCCCTTTAGGGGTTTGCAAAGCACACACTTCCCAACCCTCTGAGATCAGCTCATCATGGTGGATAGATGCTGGATCTGGAGTCAGGAAAACTTAAACCAAAGTGGTGCAAAGGAAAGGATGATGGATCTGAAGTAAGAAGATCTGAGTTCAAATGTCAGCTGCCCCACTTAGCAGTAGCAATAAAAACAGCAGCAGCAGCAGCAGCAGCAGCAGCAGTAGTGGTAGTAGTAGTGGTAGTGGTAGTAGTAGTAGTGGTGGTGGTGGTGGTGGTGGTAATAATAGTAGTAGTAGTAGTGGCAGTAGTAGTTTCCTTCACCAGTTCATTTTATGGATGAGGAAACTGAGGCAAATAGAATTAAGTGACTTACCCAGGGTCACACAGCTAGTAAGTGTCTGAGGTCATATTTGAACTAATGTCTTACTGACTCCAGGCCCAGAGCTCTATCTAGTGTACCACAGACCTGCTTGTTGGTCATGTAGTAAAAGCTTACTCAAAGGGAACTAGGGAGTGCAGTGAACAGAGCACTTTATTTAGAGTCAGGAAGATCTGACCTCAGACTTTTAGTAGTTGTGTGACCCTGGACAAGTCATTTAATATTGACCTGTTTCTTCATCTGTAAAATGGGAATAATGATAGCATACCTCACAGGGTTATTGTAAGAATCCAATGAGATAATAGCAGTGCCTAATAATATTGTTATTATTAATTATTATATTGAATTGACTTACAGGTAATCAATAAAGACTTCCACACTGATTCCTGATCCCAAACAACCAGGTCCATTAAAGTAATTTGAATACAGGCCTCTCCTATCTTCTGCTGCATCCCATTTTCTCTCCTAACCAGGAGGCTAGACTAGGTGACCTCTGGGGTGCACTGCAGCTCTAACTTCCTCACCACATATGGATGGGGGTAGGGAGAGGAAGAAAGGGAAGAAACAATGCTCTGCTTCCCACAATTGGGTCTAGCTCTGGAAAGCACCTTCTAGGACCAGCCAATCCCCGACATCTTGGGCTCTGCTAAGCCCTATGGAATAGAAGCTCCCTGAGGACAGGCACCACTCCATTCTGGGTTTTTGTAGTCCCAAATTCTTGTATAATCCCTGACACAGAGGGTGCTAAATAGATATTTATTGATTGATTTACTGCAAATGAATTTCTATTTTCTTTTTTAGGACTAGGCTCCTAACCACTGTAGGTGATAAATTAAAGGAACTTAGTATCCTAATGATTATTGTTGTGTTTGTTCTTCGTTCTTGAAGGGGAACATGACATTAGGGAAATGATGACATGACTTGCAGTTGACTTTGATTTGAGGGAGGGGAGGGCTGTGCAAGATCACCAGCCTCAGTTTCTCTTCCAGAGCCATCTGAATCCAGTGGCCAGGTTGGAGACGGCCCAGGATACAATGGGAGATACTGGCCCTTTCAGGAAAAGGCCTTTTCGGGTATCCTAGCGAAAACTTAAGGAATTCAGGAAACTAAGGTATAAATGGGGGGAGGGGATGTAGAGGTGGGAAAAAGGGACCAGAATTGTACTTTGTAATGACATAAATAAGGAATTTCTTTGCATTCCTGAAGAGCTATATAAAGGTTAGTATAATTATGATGCCATGTTCTTTTTGTTAAGCAAGCTTTCAAACAAGGCAGAACCTTATTTCGGATGTAAATAAAGCATCTGGGTTACTAACATGCATATATTTGGGGAACTCAACCTAGTATGGGAAATTGTAAGCACAGAAACCCTCTAGGTCAGGGGTTCTTAAGGACCCCCCAGCAGTCTGAGGAAACCTCTGGACCCCTTCTCAGAATGGTGTTAAATCATTGAAAGAGAAGCTAAGTTTCAGTGAGAGATTAGTGAAAATCAATATATAATTTTTCCTCATTCTAGTTTTTGGACCTGCTAAAATCTATCTCACCCCCTCCTCTCATCAGTGGAATGGACCTCTGTTCCCAGTCTCTCAATAGTCCAAACTTACCCTGGAGGAAAGAAATTACCTCAGTCTTCTTGCAAAAGCTGCCACTGGGAGACACATGACATTGCTTTTTCTTTCCTTCCATGAACATTAGGATACACTTAAAACTCACTTGCTTCCTCTCTCCATGCTCTTCTTGTCAAGAGTTTCATATGTGGGAGACACTACCTCCTGAATGCTTAGAAACAATGGAAGCCTACCACCCAGGGCCCCAGAAGCCCCATTACCACCCGGCACTCTGACCCATTAGTATTCCTTAGGGAGGGAAGCAGGAAGCAGAGAGGGGATTGATGGATAGAAGGAGATGTGATTTTAAAATGTATCTCCATGAATAAACCAGAGATAAAAGTAGTAAATAAGAAAGGTAACAGAAAGGTTGCTAGTAAGTGGTTCTTTCTTCTCAAGCTTCCAAAAAGGCTAAAGACATGTGAGCCAATGATAGCTTGTAATGAAAGATTTTCCTGATGATTTAATATGAGACAAAGTTTCATGCAAGATGTTCTTAAGGGTAAATATTAACTTAGAATTATCATGACCCACAGCTAAACCTCACTGTCCTTTGACATGCTCCTCAGGATTCCCTGGAATATTTTAAGAAAGGTCACATTATCTGGGGTGGCTAGGTGGCACAGTGAATGGAGCACTGGCCCTGGAGTCAGGAGGACCTGAGTTCAAATCCAGCCTCAGACACTAAACACAAAAACTAGCCATGTGACCTTGGGCAAGTCACTCAACTCCAATTTCCCTCCAAAAAAAGGGCAAAAAAAGAAAGAAAGGTCACATTATCAAGCAACTTCTGAATACTTTGATCATTCCAGGGATCCAAGTGGGCACTCCAGGAAACAAAATGGGAAAATCATGACCCTGAGATGTGGTGTCCAGAACTGAGCATAGCTCTTGGTATATAGTAGGTACTTAATAAATGTTTGATGCTTTGCCTTATTTTGTGTAATTCATGTCCATGCACTCTCACAAATCTTCAAGACACTGAATGTCTTTTTTTTCTAGATCTCTTCATGTTTTTTTTTAATACCAATGGAGCATGTGGGTCATGCAAAGGTTTTCTTTTGCTCTCCCTTCACAGCCAGTACAGGGTCCAAATGGAATAAGAATGCCTGGTAAGATGGTGAGGTCCACCTTGACAATGTGTTGGTTGCATCAGTCCCCAGAACACTGTCGAGTCTCCTAAGTGAGATTTAGGAGGTTTAGAGTTTGACTTGACTACACAGGAAAAACTAACTGTATGAAAAATGCCCATTGTCCAGAGTATGACCAGATGGACAATGCATGGAGCTGGTCTGTCAGCACCTATATATTGGATAGACAATGAACTTGCCCCAGAACTTTTAAGTATCATCTGTAGAGCTCCTGAGGTCACAACGAACTCTGCCTACTTAGCCCTAAAATATTTTCTCCAATTATTAAGAATTTCCAGTACATTTTTCTAAGTACCAGGTCTCCACTAAATGCCTCCTCCAGTGCTTCATAATTACATAACAGCAACACTGAGTTCTCAAAGACTCTTCTAAAATAATGCAAGCCATGGAAATTCTTACCCAGCTGGAAAGGTGTCAGGAAGTGAATGATAATGAACTATACATTTGTCATTGAAGGACCTTGCTAGATGAGTTCAGAGAGGCTCATTAGCAGACTGGCCATAGGATCTTTCAACTGTTAACAATTCTTGAAGATAATCTACCAAGACATAGATGGATTCTCCCTCCATGTTATAGGAATGGGAAATTAGAGAACCTTGGAGTACTGAAATATCATCCTTTCTCTATGATCCACACAAGGATAAAACAAAGCAATACCAAGCCATGTGCTTTCCTTACACAAAAAAACAAACAAAACCAACCCCAAACTGAAGGACAAAATAAGGAAAACAGAGACAATCCTTGACTTTTCTTTCCTGTATATGGAGGAAGAATTCTGGGTCTGAACTCTAAGCTTTCAAAATGGTTCCACACCCCAAGAGTAACCAGAGCTAAAAAAAAAAAAAGAGAGAGAGAGAGAGTCCTCTTTGGTCTCTGAAGCACCCAATGACATGAAGAGAGCTGAGAGGGGCCAATAATGGAAGCTTACATCTGATGCATTGTGACCAGCCGATCAAACAGAAAGAAAAGAATGCACACGTTCATACAAAGACCTAAATTCAGAAGCGGTGGGTCTCCCTCCCCTGCCCTCAAGAGCCAGACCGCCATTCTGACGTATTTCTTTTCTACTTTCTAACCCGTCATATCAGAGTGACACAATTATCATCTCGTGTTTTAATTGGGGTCTAGGCCACCAACTGCTACCTTTTGGTTCTCTTTCGGAATAAAGCTTCAACCACATAGTGAATATCAGTATCTTCACCAACACATGTTCTTTAATCTGCAGCACATGGGGAAGACCTGGTAAGTGTCTCCCTGGTCTCACTCTGAGCTGCTCAAGGCCCCCGATCACCCGAATGGAGATGCCTAGCTAACCACTAGTGCTTTCAAAAGAAGCCCATTCATTCATCCTGGTGGAGAGACCTAATCCTGAAGCTCCCAAGTTTATGCTGGGTGGGGATGGGGTCCTCTCCCTTGGGATCAGTGGTCATTACTTATGTTTAAAGTCTGAAGGATTAGACTCAGTGGAATTAGAAGTGGTTCTGACCTTCAAGATAGCAGTGTGATTAATTTCCTCTTGTTGAGGTAGAGCAGTTGCATTGAATGAGTTATCTTAGATTCAGGACAATAATTCAGCAAGAATATTGAAAAGTTGGAGTGGCTAGGTGGTGCAGTGAATAGAGGATTGGCCCTGGAGTCAGGAGGACCTGAGTTCGGATCTGGCCTCAGACACTTAACACAAAAACTAGCTATGTGACCTTGGGCAAGTCACTTAACCCCAATTGCCCTCCAAAAAGAAAAAAAAAAGTACCTCAAAGTGAAGGAGAAATGTAGGCAAGCACCAGGTCTTTACCCAATGGCTTCAACAACAGAAAGGCCAAAAAAAGAGGAAAGGGGATGATATTATTTCATCTTTAGAATGATGAGGAAGAAATAAAAAGAAACTTGGATCTATGACTTCATTAATGTGAAGATAATGACTCACCCACGGCCTCTCATCCTTCATGCATCTTGCAAACACCCTTTGGTAAGTCACACAAAATATACAAAGTGAAAAAATATCAGAAATAGAAGAACCCTATATATGTATATACATGTATATATACATATATGCATATGTACATGTGTGTATGTATATATAGAGAGACCATAATTATATAATAAACATTCATATATATATACTTGTGTGAATGGATTGAAAATGGAAAGAGATTTAGAGGAATTTACCAATATTTTGCATTTTAATATATTTTCATTGAGTTTTTTTTTGGGGGGGAGGGAAGGTGGACAGGGAAACAATCTCAGTTCTCTCTTGAAAGTCACAAGTACCTTGAATGGCCTTGAGTCTGGACCTCCAATTTCATCAGAATCAGAAACTCCCTTCTCTGATGAATTAAGGCAAATAGAGGTTAAGTGACTTGCCCAGGATCACACAGCTAGTGAGTCACATTTGAACTTAAGTCCCAAAGTTCTATTCACTGAGCCATCTAGTTGCCCTACATGGTATCTAGTGTATGCGAATAAAGAGATAAATACAAGTGGGTAATTCCTGCCCTCAAGGATCTCACATTCCAGTGTGCAGATAAGAAATGTACCAAATAATCACACTTCAAATAAATCTTACATAAATCCATAAGACTCCCATGTTACTGATATTGTATCTACTAATTTCTTTTTAAACAGCCCCCTAGGAAACAGGATAAAGCTGGGTGATGAAATCGTGAAGACAAAGTGATTCCATTTCATAATTAGCACAAGATGATATCGGATACACTTTTAATAAGCCTATATGGTGGGCTGTATCTCAGGCACCTAAAATTGAACACAATTACCTGGAGTTATTCCATAAGCTTCTCCCTGCCCCACTCTCACACTTTGGAAGGGGATTGTGGGGGCAGGAGATGCAGATAGAAGTACAAACATCACTCTAGACAAAGGGCCCAGTGTAGTAGGTGAGGGCCAGGCTCAGGAATGCCCTCATGACCCCTAAGGTCCATACTGTTTACAGAGCCTACACCTTTGGAGGCTTGTTAAGTCTTGTTCAGCTTCCCGAGCTGGGCAAGAGATAATCTACCCAATTACTTTGTGCAACATAACTGCAACTTGGTCATCATAATATTTAAACATGCATATATAAACAGAGAGTGAGCTTGTCCAGGAACGATAGATTATAATCTAAGAACACAATAACTATAACTCTACTCATGTGTTTAAATATTACAATGCCTACATTTTTGATCATAGTGTAGGAAAAGTTGTGTAGACCGCCTGAACATTGAGTGACCATGACTTTGCCATCTCTCTCAGTCTCTTTAATCCTCTCTGTAAATGTAGATGAATCGGTATTATATAACAAATACAATAAAATTTCAAGCCAACTTCAGTGGGTAAATTAGAATGGTTGTGAAGAGTTGGGAATATTTTAATGGGTATATTACAACTAGGGAGAGAAGGAAAAATCCTGTGATTAGGCCCATTTTTTTTTATTGTGGATGAACTAGCCCCACCAAGAAAACACTGTACGTTGTCAGAATTCATTCTCCTACACTAACAATGAAGAATCTACCTTAAAGATTGGGGTGGGAAAAGTGGACTTTGGGGGAGATAGTCCTTTCTGAGCTGTAATCCCTCACCATTCCTTAAGGGTGACAACCTAGAGGCATTGTGTATGTAAAGGAAAGAGAACAAGCATTTATTAAGAACCTACTAAGTATTGTGCTAACAAATATTATCTCAATTGATCCTCATGACAACTCTGGAAAGTAGGCATTACTCTTATTATTATCATTCCAATTTTACAGTTGAGGAAACTGAAACAGATAGAGATTACGTGACTTGCCCAAAGACACACAGCTAGTAATTTTCTGAGGCCAGATTTGAACTCAAAACTCTCCTTTTGTTAGAATATTTTTGTTGTTCAGTCATTTCAGTTATAGCTGACTCTTCATGACTCCATTTGGAGTTTCTTTGGCAGAGATACTAGAGTGGTTTGCCATTTCTTTCTCCAGCTTATTTTAAATATAAGGAAACTGAGGCAAATAGGGTGAAGTGACTTACCAGGGTCACACAATTAGTAAGAGTCTGAAGTCAGATTGAACTCAGGAAGATGAGTCTTCTAAAGTCAAGACTCCAGGTCTGGTACTCTATTCAATGCACCATCTAGCTGCCCCTCTTTAAAATATACCCACAAGTTAAATCTTCCCTGCTTTACTATACACTTCCTATTAAGTAAGAGAAATTCTCTTTGGACACTGGTTACCAGAGAGTAACATTTCCCCAAGGATAAAATCAGAAATTAACAATATGTGTACTTAAGCAAAATGAAAACTACACCCCCTTCTCATGGTGAGACACTGAGAAATAAATCCAGTCCTTACTCTAGGGAGCAGGCACTCAGTAGTGGTTGTCCCAATGTTACAATGGTCTCTTTCCTTAGCTCCATCTCAAATTCTCTGACTTCCTCCAAGCAAAGGTGGCACTGTGTTCTATATAATTCTTCCAAATAACTTTACACTCATTACATTCTTGTTGTCTTGAAATGACTTTGTATTATTTTTACTTTAAGATTATTTTGTATTATTAGCTATGTTGTATTGACTATTTTCTCTACATCAATCCCTGTGGTAATGTAGAATATAAATTACTTCACAGCAACAACTTTTTCAATATTTTGTATCTCCAGTGACTAATACAGTGCTTTACACATAGTAGGCATTTGTCAAGTTGAATGAATAAAAAAATCACAAATTTGATTCTACATTCGGTTCCCAAATCAAAGAAAATGTACAAAGACATTTATCCCGAAGGAATATTGAATAGGGCAGTAGCTGAAAAAAATCACACACACACACACATACACACTTTATGATTCAAGCTTCTTGGAAGAATTCAAAGACAAGATAAATTAAAGTAAACAAGACTTAGCGGCCCAATAGTTTAAAATGTCCTTGGAAAATAATTTATCATCTAAGAAGATTATAATAAAATAAAACCCACCAATGAAATATAGTTAATCAGCACTTTCCATTCAAACAGGAAGTCAGGCTAACTTAACTGGCTCTTCCAAAGGAGGGTCATCCCTGAACTATTTTTCTTCCTCCATTTTCCCATTATTAAAACTGTACTTTGAAATATCTGTATCCACCCAGGTTAGAAGGATGCCGACAAGATTAGGAATGAAGCTTCTGTGAAATGGAATTGAACCCCCTGGGGGGAAATTAAAAAGTATCATGCACCCTGAGGTCATTTGAAAAATACTAGACCACTTATCTGTCTCTAAAACAGGCACATAAATACATTTTTCCAGCTGTCATGAGAATGTTTGATAGTGAACACATTCTGATGACAAAACCAAACAACAAAGCAAGTCTTTTGTTTTAAATTCATACTATCATAGATGGAAGGGAGCTCAGAGAACAGATTCTCAAAGATTCCTTGTTAAAATTAAAGCTAGTTTTCCCCCAGATCTTTGCCTGGTCCTCCTTTGCGGAGATGAATTTAGATAATTGCTTGTTAAAGTAAGGTATAGAAAATTTAGATTTGCATAAATATGAATAAAATTTTGTTTGTTTTAAAAATAAAAAAACATAAATGTAAACCACAATATTTCTGACAAATGGTAATCCAGTCTGCTTGGAGACTTTCATAAGGAAGAACCCATTGCTGAAAAATGCAATTGATCCAATTTGGGGATTATTCTAATTATTAGGAAGTTTTTATCTTCCTATATCCTTACATCTAATCTAGATTTTCCTTCTTTTCAGTTGGCAAGCATTTCTTCCATTTCTACCTGTTTGCCATATCTGTTTCACCCTCTGGAAGAATTTTCAAGGACAGTCAATTTTCATCATTTTGAAGAAAATGTTACTGTTGGGCTACTTGGGAACCAATGTGGTAGAGTAGAAAGTGTCGGCTTTGTAGTCACAGAAACAGAGCTGGACTCTTGCCGTTCCCACTCACCACCTTGACCAAGTCAGCTTCCTCATCTGCAAAATGAGGGAGAAATAAGCGAGGTGAAAGCCAAGGTCCCTTCTAATTCCAAAGGATCGATAGGATTGTATAGGATCTTATAATGTTATACCCCCAAGATTGGGGGAGGATCTAGCATGTAGCTAAATCAGAGAGGCAGGTAAAGTGATTTTTTGTTTATAAAATGAACTTATTTCCCTCTTATTTAAAAACTTAAATCCCTTATCAACTGAGGCTCTGAAATTCTACATATGTCACTTTATGTGACACCAATTAGGCAGGTCATTACATTTCTCTAAACTTTAATAGTCCCACCTATAAAATGAAGGAGTGCCATCTATGTGACCTTCAGCAATTCACTTCAAGTCTCTGATCCTTGGTTTCCCCAGTTGTAAAATGAAGAAGGCAGTTGAACTAGACTTTTCAAATTCCTTCTAGCTCTAACTCTATGACTTGATTACATTTCAGGTCCTCTCCAGCTCTCAATCTCTGACCCTATGAACCCACAATGCCTCTGGGGATTTAATGAACACTAGCAAGGATATTCTAAACTCAATTTAAAATCCCTTTTTAAAATCCACACAACGTTGTCAAGTGTGCAGTCAAAAATCCTTGTCTTATACATCACTTAACTTGGCAGACAAAGGCAACTTCAGCGGGTGCCATGAACTGATCTGGAAGTGGCCATCATCATAAAACCAGGTGGAACGATGTCACTTGTGAAAGGAGGAAGGGAAAGGGAAGCAGCCACCATGGCTGATCTGTCCCCTGCCTGGATGAAGTCTTTCTGTTAGAAGTATCTTGGCCTTATAAGACACATGTACAATTCACATTTAATGAAGAATAGAGGCATTTCTATCTCCACCAGAAGCCCAGAGAAGAAAATTCTTTTCCCTCCCTTGTTTCCTTACTGTGAAAGTTTAAAGGTTTATTCTACAGTTACAATATTTAGGAGAAACAGAACAAAGCCAATTGATTGATTTCTTCCTCCCAGTCTCATAGACATAGACACATGCCCCTCCCCTCCCCAATCTTATAAGGATGGGGTTTGCTTACAAAAAATAATTCAGCAGGGGCAGAATTTTTTGGAGTGATTTCCTTTTTTTTTTCTTTCCATCTTTAGAACTGCCTTCCATAGGCAAGGGCAAAGAGGCAGCATTGTGAGACCATGAAAGCTAGGAAGGGAGAAAGAGGGTTTGCTTATTAATATTCCCATTCCAGCTGGCTCACCTTCTTGCCCGGCTGCCAGCCGAGGAATTGGTTGTATCTCCCCATCACAGTGTTAAGCGAACAATGGGACATCACAAGTTCAATGCGTCATAATCCCACTACACGCCTGAACAAGGAAGCCAGGAGTCAGATGGGAGGCCAGACACACAGAGACTGTGACATCTGTAACCAGACTAATTCCAATTAAAAGTGGAAAAATAAATATATATGCATTGTGCACAGGTCCACACACATATACACATGTACACTCACAATCAGACACATGCACACTCCTGTGATGACTAGAATGGGGAAAGAATAAAGAGAGCAAAGGTTTCTCAATAGATGCTATTCAGATTGATTTTCTTTAAATCACTCATGCATATTCAAAGATGCTGGTTCCCCACCGCTGCCTTCACCCCAGTAAATCCCAAACCCTTATGATGCAGAGAACAAGGAAGATTCATTCATAAGTCCCAAGGTCAAACAATGGACTTGATTTGCGGCTTCACAGAAGAAATGTGTTGCTGGGTTTGTTTGTTTCATTTTTGTTTTGGCTTGTTTATTTCTGTTGAGGGTTTTTTATATCCAAAAAACCCCACCAATTTACTGAACATTTCCTCACCTCCTGAGGTGGCATAAAATTTAAGAAACCTTCATAAAAAGAGTATAAACATCTCTTGTCCTAGTTACTGACACCACATGCATGAAAGTCATTCCTGAGCGCTGATTGTCATCATTTACAGGGAAACTCGTGTTCATACCAAGTTTCCCTCCTGTCACTTGGCTATTAAATTATTCAAAGTTCTCTGGGTGTGAGCACTAATAATATCATCCCAAGTCATTTGAGAAAAAGTACTTTCACCTACTGGTAGAGACAGATGGATGGCAGGAGAATCATCTATCAAGTTACAAGCAGACAAATGGATTTCAGATTACCAGATGGGGGAGGGGTGGGGTAAAGGAGGGAGAGAGGGAGGGGTGTGTCTAGAGAAAGAACAATGAATTAAGGCTGGCATCTGAAGGAATCAGTAAATCTACCAAAATGTCATTTTTTTTTTCCTGAGCCACAATTTTGGAAGAAAACACAATTTAAGATCCCTTGTAATCAGATGTCCCTTTCATTCTCTTTTTCCTATCTGATTAGCATGAGTTCTATTTCCAATTTAACCTCAAAGGTTACAAAAATACAGTGGAATCTCATTATTAGGCCAGTGCCTAGGGACACGGATAACACCTGCTTGGTGGGTTTTCAATAGGATACTGGAAGATACAGACATGGGAGATGTGATGAGATGTGTAATGATTAACAATCCATGTTAGAAAGCTATTGTTGCGTTTCACTCTCCATTACCAGTTATACAATAGAAAGAGTGCTAAATTGGGAAGGGTGTCATAGTACTTGGGTTCACATCCTCCCTTGGCCTGGATGACACTGCCCAAGTCACTGGGTCTCAATTCCTCATGTATAAAGTGAGGGGGTTGGACAGAGAGCCATTCGGATGCCATCCAGTTCTAAATGTATGGTACCATTTTAAGTAAGTCACAAGATTCAGTGAAAAGTGTTCTGAATGAGAAGCTAGAATGGCAAATTCACATTAAGTTTGGCATAAACTCCCCCCCCACCCCGAATTTGATCCAGCATTTCAAAATAAATAGTTCTTTGTATACCCTGTGAACACCCTTTGAAGTAGCAGTAACCACATTCCCTCCCTTGACATACTAATTCCTTCCTAGTTTTTTAAATCTAATTTTATTTTATTTTAAAACCATTCTCTGCCTTCTTTCCCAGACTACCTCTCCCCCACCCCAATTTACTCCAATTCCTTTCCAAGAGGAATATTTCAGCCTCTTCTGGGGAAAAACATGTGGCTAATTTGTGACTTAGGTCAATGGAAGATCACACCACCTTACAAATGGACTGGAGAGGTAGGGAAAGAGTTGACTGTCCATGATGGGCATTATCCATGGCCACCCAGGCAACCTGGATCAAAAGAACCATTCACCAAAAATAAAACCATCCCCAGACCAATTGATTTCTAGGAAAGGGGAAAATAACATTTAAATCATAAGGTAAGTTTTGCAAAGGACTACCCACATATTATTTCATTTGAACCTCAAATGAGGAAATAGAGGGCCAGGGAAGGGTAATGAGGTCTAAAGACACATAGGTGTTAAGATATTATACACATGTAGTTCCCGAGGTACCACAAATATGTGTGTGTATATAATATACATATTTGTGTCTACATATATTACATATATAGACATATATATATACACACATGAGCATTTATACATGTGCACACATGCACACAGATGACAAGTCCTGAGATTAAACTGCTGGAGGAAATTCCCTTTACTAAGACACATCAGCAACTGCTCTGAAACTTACGAGACTGGTATAGTCACCTGTAACACTGAGAGATGAAATGATTTACTTGGGATCACAAATCAGTCAATGTTTTAGTTCGAACTTGCATCCAGGTCTTCCTGATACTGAGGCTGGCTCTTTATTCATTTTACTATGTTGCCTCTCACAAAAAAAAATTCCCATTTTACTAATGCTAATGTCAATAATAGTAATAACTGACATTTGTAGAGTACTTTAAGGTATATAAAATGCTGCATATATATTTTCTTGTTTGGGTATCAACAACAACCCTGTAGAGTAAGTGCTGTTATCATCCACATTTTACATATGAGGATACTGAGTCTCAGAAAAGTTAGGTGACCAGCCCATGGCGACTTTGCTAGCAAGTCCTAAAGACAGTGCATCACTCTTTCCACTAAGTCTGGTGGCCAGCCAAATATCATTGAATGGCAATCATTTCTGGGTCAATTATAGCTTCATCCAGATATGAGACTTCATTTATGATAGCAAACACTTCTAGAATACCTTGTTCATATACATCTCAGTCTGGCAATGGTTAGGGGTAAAAAAGAACCTTCTAGAAGTAAAATCTGCACACAGTGAGAAATTTAGGAAGTCCTAGTATTGAGGCTGAAAAAGCCTTCGGCCCCTTGAAGTCCTGGATTCATTTAACTACTTCCAGCACAGATATATTCAATTAGGACAGAATTCTTTCCCTCCAACAGGCTCCCTTGGTGTACTATGTTCCTGTTGACTTCAAAGAAAACTAAGCAAACATAAAAGATCTCCAGGGAGAGGACAACAAGTGAAATCTGGGGCAACAAGAGGACAAAATGATTTTTCTCCTCCTGGAACAATGGCTCTGTTCAAGGTACACAGAAGATGAGGCTAATGTTATTTGGTTGGTTTGTATATGTCCTGTGTTGGAGCCTCCTTTCCCATTGCAGAATGTAGGGGATCCAATTTTATTCTTCTAATTGATGCTAATTGGACAGGCTACCAAATTATCCATGCTAAAGGCACAAAGAACTGTGTAGTTAGGCAGTTTTCGCAGTTTGTGGTAGACATACAGAAATACTAAGACAAATTCTACTTTAGAATCGACAGTCGGCTCTAGAGGATGGAGAGCTGACCTTGGAGTCAGTAGGACCAGGGCATCTATGCTACTGCCAAGTATTTCACATTCTCTCTGTGACCTCTAGCTTCCTCATCTGTATAATGGGGATAATGATCCCTTTAGCACCTACCTCACAGGACTGCAGGGAGGCAGAAGCCTTTACCTTGCTTCTAGACTGTCAGGTTCTAGAGGACAGGGACTAGATTATTTTTCAGTGCCCAGGGATTAGTGGCAAGACTGTTATGTGGAGTCAGAAGAACTCTGTTTGAATGCTTGTTTGGGGACTTACTACCAATCACTTCCCCTTTCCTGGGCCTCAGATTTCTCATCGGTAAAATAAAAGGTTAAACAGGACAATCCTAAAGGTCTTTTTCAATGCTGACAGTCTACAGTCCCATAAAGAAGGAACAACAACAGGGACAAAATGGGAAAGGGGGAAAGACAAGAAAAAGAGGAGGAAGGAAGAGGAAGACATAGAGAAAGGCAAAAGGAAAGAGCTGAGAAATATGAAAGAAAGGAGACATGAGAAAAGGAAGAGGTGAAATGGAAGAAGAGATGAGAAAGGGGAAAGGGAAGAGATAGAAAAGGAAAAAGGGAAGAGGAGATAGAATAATAATAATAATAATAACAATCATTTATACCACACTTTAAGGTTTACAAAGTGTTTTCCAAATATTACCTCATTTCATCTTCACAACTGTAGGAAGGAAAGGCTTGTTCTTGTCCCCATTTTACAGATGAGGGAACTGATGCAGACAGGTTACTTGGCTTGCCCAGGGTTACTCAGATATTGTCTAAAGTTGGATTTGAATTCACACCTAACTAACTCTAGTTCAGCATTCTATTCACCTAACTGCTTCATAAAGAAGGAAAAGGAAAAAAAAGATGGGAAAAAAGAAGAAGGAAAGGATAGGAAAGGGAGAGAGACAAAATAGAAAGGGAAAAGATTAGAATGGGAAAGAGAGTAATACTGAGAAATGTAGGTAGAGCCAATATAAAATTTTTTTTCAATCCAAATTATAATCTGAAAAAACCAGTTTCAGGAAATTAAAAAAAAACATCACCCAGGAAAAAGGTATTGTGATTTTCGATTCTCTAATTAATTTTGCAGAAAGATGACTGTGTCACACTGCTTTGGGGTCCTACCACTACAGAGGGATGAAGGGTTCTGCTGAACCAGAAAAGACCAGGCAGTATTTGAGCTATGACCCACAGATCCATAGGATCAGAGACCTAGCGTTGAAAGGAACCTCAGAGGCCATCTTGTCCAACCTTCTCATTTAACAGAGAAAGAAACTGAGTCACAGTGAGATTTAACTTCCTTATGCAAGATTGCATAGATAAGTGTTAGACTTAGAATATGAACCCAGATCCTCTGATTGCCAAGCTTTCAAAGTGCTCTTCTCACTGCATTATGTTGCTCCTGTGTAAAAGAGATGCATAAAAGGGCTCCAGAGCAATGAGGAGGATCCGACTGAAGTTCCCCTGCCTGAATGTATAACAGGCCACCAGCTGATTTGGACGTGTTCATCTGCATTGGATGTTCTAATGCAAGTTTGTAGTCTAACCAATGAAGGAAAGGGCACTAGTTTATATGACCACAACTGGACATAATAGATAAATATGTGTGTGGAAATATATACAATGAATATCCTCAGTTTGACATCTTCATTGAAGACATAATTGAAGCTTCTGTCTGCCTTTCCTGACACACACACACCCATCCCCTTCTCCCTGCCATCCCCCACCCCATGCCTCTAGCTACTGGCATTCTCCCTCATTAACTACCTTGAACTTATAAACCTTATCTTTAATTTTTATTTATTGTAACATGTATATATCTTATATATGCAGAAGCTTAGCTGCCTCCCCTGCTTGACAGAGTGTAAGCTTCCTGATGGCAGGGATTGTTTCTGTTTTTATCTTCATGTCAACAATAAACAGCACAGCGGCCAGAACAGCACAGGCACTTAAATGTAAGAGTCAGTAGATGCTACACATGGTGTCATATTAAACTCATAAACAATGAACTGACTATATCTTAACCAATCGTCCTCATTCCTCTGCTCTTCAACTCCAACAGACTGCATTGTTGACTCATCTCCACAAGAACCCTTCTACCATTCCATAGAACCCTCTTCACCCTGGAATGTTATCCCAACCCTGGACTCATAATGAAAATACTCTCTACCCCTGAGGCAGAATCTTCTGATTGGTTAGTTCTTAGAACCTCCAATTTAAGAAGGAAGTCCAGACCAAAAATGGCCTCATTCTTCTTCAGGCTGTTCTACTGACTCATATCCACAGGACTCTCTCTCCCATGCTGCCTCAAGGATTACCTTCTCCCCACTCCTTTGTCAGCTCTCTTTTATGTGGGGTTTTCCCCCATTATAAGGTAAGCTCTTTGAGATCAGGAACTGTTGGTCTTTCTACCTATGTTTTTATTCCTAGAGCTTAGCACAGTACCTAGGACATATTAAGCACTTAATAAAATTGTACTGACAGTGACATTGGGAAATAGCTGGTCACCAATGTGAGGGTCATTTCTGAACAAAACAAAGTAGCATTTTGTTACAAAGATCATTATATGTAGCAAATTGTAAGAAAAAATAAAAATGAGAATATACAATATACAATTGTTGCGATTCTAACCCGACCTATTTAAATAAGATGGGAGCAGAAAAGAGAAATGAATAAAAAGACAGATATTGACATAAACTATGACCATTTTTTCAAGAAATTTAACCAAATTAATCATCATGTTAAGACCCAAAGAACATAGAAAATGCCTTTTCCCTGTTCTCTTTACAAAGTGCAATGCCAGTTTAGAATATAAACTTATTTGTAATTATCTTACAATAACATATCACAAGCTGTATCACCTTGTAAAACCATGACAAGTAGGGGGAAAACACCTTTAAAGAAATCGTGACAAGAAACCCAACCAAATGAAATCATCCCAGAGTATTCGGGGATTTAACCTTAAGAAGGAAAACAAACAGCTGAAAAATAGAAGAGGTTTGTCAAGATTTCTATAATTCTTTTTTCAATCCATGACAATGGAGCCATCTGTCATATTCAGACTCTAAAATTGCAGTTCCTGATGTGTTGTATTGCAAGTAGAAAAGGTGAAAAGAGTAACTGGACTAGCCCAAGTACATACACAAAGAAATGATGTGCTGGAGGCAAGACAATTTTAAGAGATCATTTCTAAAAATATCTGAATGGGGGCAGGGTACCAGATGCTTCAAAAGGGTAGCAGATATCACTATTAGAACAACAACAAAAAGAGACAATAAGTACCAACTCATAAGTCTACTCTCCCATGCCAACAGATTCTTTATGGGAATAATCTACAAGTGCACTGAGGGCATCTTTGATGAGGGTATGAGAAGGAAACAAGCAGGCTTCAACAAATGATTTCCTATAGCAACCACATCTCTACAGTCAGACAATTGACTGAAAGATGTAGAGAATACAAGATCCCACTGTGCTCACCGCTTGATGACTCTCAAAAAGCATTTGCTTTGGGAGAACAAAATGCTGCCTTAAAGGCTTTCCTCCAACAAGGTAAGCAGGGGAAGAGAAATAAAACTGCATACATTATAACAGTTAGGGGAAGAATGACCTAGAATATCACACAGCAATGAACTGCTGGGGAGTAATAACAGAAGGAAACCAACATGGTTTTCAACAGTGTGGAAGGGAACAGGATAACCAGGATCAGAGATCAAGGGCTGAGAGGGACCTTAAAAGCCACTGTATCCAAGCCCCTTCCTCTTACAGATAAAGAAACTGAGGCTGGGGCAGGTAAGTGACTCGCCACACATAACTAGTAAGTGTCTGAAGAAGGATATGATTTCCACTCTTCCTGTCTGTCTCTCCAAGCCCAGTGTTCTTCTGCCACCTAAGCAAAAAATCTAATCAGAAAGAAAGGGTTTGGGGGGGGTGGTACACAAAACCCCAAATCTTGAGAGACATTGAAAAATTCCCTTTCTTTTCTTTCAAGGTGCCCACCCATATATTTTGAGCCCACCTATGTGCTAATGGCAATATGGGTCCTGCTCAAAATGTATAAAAGCTCTCAGAAAGTATTTTGGATCTATGCAGGCTAACGCCTACAGCTTAAGCTAAGGAGGATAAGCAAGCTATTGCCCAGGTAAGATCTATACCTGCTACCTTTCTTTTCTTTGAAAGCATATCTTATTGAACATACATAACCTACATCAGATTATATACCGTTTTAGAGAGAGGTGAGATGAGGGAAGGAGAAAATTTGGAACTCAAAATTTAAAAAAATGAATGTTAAAATTTGTCTTTCTGTGTAATTGGAAAAATAAGATACTATTAAAAAAGAAAGCATAAATTAGCAAAGCCTTTGAAATAAGTATTTTGGGGCAGCTAGGTGGCACAGTGAATAGAGCATCGGCCTTGGAGTCAGGAGGACCTGAGTTCAAATCCGACCTCAGACACATAACACTAGTCATGTGACCTTGGGCAAATCACTTAATCCCAATTGCCCTGCTTTCCCCCCTCGCCCCCCCCCACAGAAAAGCAAAAGAAAAAAAAAGAAATAAATATTTCCTTATAAACACCCAAATGACAAACAAATCATATTCAGGGTATCCCGAAAGTCTTAGTGTAGTTTTAAGTTTCAATAAGAATTTTGAAAGCATCTACATATACCCTCCTTAAACCTCTGTCTTCTCTTCCATAAATGTCTCCTTTCTACTCCCTGTCTTTGCTGCTATTGAAAGCTGTTGTATTCTAGATGTCCTTGACAATCTAGTGAAGCCAGTGTCTCCTTGCTCAGGAAAATCTTTTAAAATCCATAAAATAGAATGTATAGGATTACAAAGGAAACCAAATATATTGAAATACAGTTATCAAAGTGTTTTCTTAAAATAAGTTCCTGGATCCCAGATTAAAAAAACCTCCAACAAAACAACAACTCTTGGTCTAGTGGACCTTTGACTTCCTGAGTGGAGGAAGGGAAGATGCCATGAAGAGCAGGGACAGTTGAGGCCATATCCACCCTCCCAGGTGAGCAAGAGCTAATGACCTGGGCTTACCCCTCAACACAAAAATATCTTCTCTCACATTTCCTGAACGCTTTTACTTCAGCTTGTCATCACATCTGAAATTCTATCATTTGAGTTGATAAGTGTCCTTTGCTAAAAATTTTATCCAACTGATAGTTGGATAAAATCTAGTCCGTTTTATTTAAAACGGATCTAAATGTATCTAAAACTGATAGAAGAATAAGTCTATCAATCATTCACACATTAGTATGAATTCACTTTGATCCGTTCCTTTGACACTCAACAAAGGTCATAAACCCAGTGGGACAGGTGGCATGACTGTGAACCTAATAAATTGGTAGAATTCCAGGCTATGAAACAAAATTAGAGGGTGTACAAGTATGTAATATAACATTTTGAAAGGGAGGAGAACACATAAGCTGGTTCAATGTCATTTCAATTCAATTCAACAAACACTTATCACCATAAGGAGACAATCTTTAAGGTCAGTCTCCTTAAGCTTTTCTTCCTCTGATACAGAATCATTGATTCTCTGAAAGCAATTAATCTCCCTCACTCCCACCTCCAACCCCTTACCACCCTCTTGGCATTGGTGAAGAGTAGTTGGGGTCAAATGCAAGTCAAGTGTCATGAAGTCCACTTCTGGTCATACTGTCTCTGTGCCACTGTAGACCTGCTTTACAGATAATGCAGAAATTGTGACTTATCACAGTTCACGTCATGCCTTAGCAGAGAATCATCATACTAGTCATCATGGTAGTCAATAAAGTTCTTCCCCTTGAGCCAACCTCAGTGGGTACCAAGAGAACCCAGAGTCTCTTCACCACTACCTCCCCCCCCCCCATCAGGTATTGGAACAGGAACTCATAGTTTTTCACTAAGCAGTTATTGAAATCAGAGCCATGGAACCCTGCAAAAGTTTGGGAAGAAAATGGTGAAGCCTTGTCAGAGTAATAACAATGGAATTAAATAATTGAAAGAAAAGAAATGCTGAATTTCAAATAGAGTTAAGTGAAAATGTGGATGCAATTGTTACTTTTCCCATCCAAGTTCACAGTCCCTTGAAATCTGTCCATAAGCCCCATGTGGGTCAATAGATCTTGGGTAAAAACAACAACAAAAAACCCAATTCTGATCTAGCCCTACCCCCATCATTTTACAGATGAGGAAACTGAGGATCATATATCTACATAATGGTACAGCCAAAACCTGATGTTACATCTCCTGAGTTCAGTGGTCTTTCCATTATACCAGAAATGGTCCATATTCCCAATGTGGACTTGATGCAAGGCAGACATTAAGGCTTATTTGAGAATTAACCAGAGTCTGTATATGTGGTGTACAGCAAATTCAACAAGCAATTATTACATGTAATATATGAGATAGATTATTTAAAGGCATGGAGAGGCTGTCCTTGCTGCTGGGATCACAACTAAAAAAAGAAATTAAACAATGCCTGCCTAGTACAGTGCCTGGCACACAGTAGGCATTTAATAAAGTCTTCTTGACTCCACTCAACTCAAGTAGCTTACAATTTTTCCTCAGACAGATGTTTGTGTTCTCAGAGGCGATGATGGTGGCCATGCATATGAAGATATAAATGAGTGGGTTTGACGGTATTTTTATGAACTGGATTGAAACAGTTAAGCTGAATGGTTAAGCTTGAATTTTTTAATTAGCCTTTGGTTTGTAGAGATTTGACTTTTTCAAACTTTACCAAGAGAGTTGGGTCACTCAATTCAAAGACAAGTTCTCTTCGTGTACCCTTTAATGGTTGTCATATGGCAGAGGGTTTATACTTGCTCTATTGGTCAAAGCAAAACTAAGAACAATGAGATGACATTATAAAGAGTTACATTTAGATCTAATGTAAGAAGAAGCTTCCCAACAATTCACACTACCTAGAACCAACTGCCTTGGAAGGGAGTAGGCTCCCCTTCATGGGAGATCTTCAAGAAAGGGTTGAATGATCATTAGTTAGAGGAGTCAAGGAGGATTCTTACTCACATCTGGGTTGCACCAAATGACTACTGAGATCCCTTCCAAGTTGTCAAGTGAGTGATGTTTGTAGTTCTCTTTTTAACATTTCCCTAGGGGAACTGTTGCCTGAGTTACACATTCCTTCAGAATTAGAAATGGAGGCCATGGACATTGTTTCTCATTCTTTTCCTAATTAACACATTTAGAAAAATGAGTTTAAAAAAAATCATCTGATATGTATTTTATTTGCCCATGATTTTGAACTGAAAAGCTTCAAATCTACATTTTTCAAAGTAATCACCACCCAAATGTACCACTCTCAGGGGCATACTAAAGCAAACAAGCATCAACAAGCATATTCCCACTCAAACAACTGAATAAGTCAGATTACTTTGTGTTATTAGGCAATGAAAATGTACTCTATTAAGCCTTAGATCAAGGAATACCCAAGGGGTTTTGGAGAACCCTAACATTACAATATCAAATTTAAAGGCTTTTTTTTTTTGCATTTTTGGAGGGGGGGAGTTATGACAATTGGGGTTAAGTGTCTTGCCCAAGGTCACATGACTAGTTTTGTGTCCTGTCTCTGAGGCCAGATTTGAACTCAGGTCCTCCTGACTCCAGGGACGGTGCTCTACTCACTGTGCCACCTAGCTGCCCCTAATGACTTTTTTTCTTCTCTTAATGTCAAACATTCGTACTTGTACAGAGATATTTTATTCAATGCAGTTCACATTTACTAGGGATCTCTACAATTCTAAGTACTGTGCTAAGTGCCTGCGACACAAAGAGAGGAAAATTTAAAACAAAATTTAAGACAGCTGCCCTCAGGGATTTTACAATCTACTGATGATCTATGCAGGCATTATAGCACCCCCAAAAGTCTTCATGTAGTTTGAAGTTATTAAGGGGAACACTATTATATGTATATATATGTATATATATATATAATATGTATATGTAAAAAATATATATGTATATATATATGGCATGTGAAAATTTCTTTTAAAGTAAGAGAAAGCTAATAATGTTTCATTTAGGATCATAGGTCATATTTTTAGAGCCTAAAGGGACCTCAAACATTATCTCATTCACCTCTTTGACTTTCCAGATAAAGAAAATGAGGCAGAGAGGAAGTGACTTGGGCAAGTGACTTGTTCAAATTGTATATGGGACTTGAGTCCAGCTTTTCATGAACCCTCTTTTAGCTACATCAAACTGTCTCTTTATGTATTCATCAAATTATAGAAGGACGTGACCTCAAAGGTCATCTGCTATATCCCTCTTTTACTTGGGTAAGGGAAGAGAGGCCCAATGTCACACAGGTTCTAAGTAGAAGAGCATAATTGATAAAGATTCAACTCAAGTTTCACTAAACTCATAGCCATTTATGTGAGTTGTAGGGGTGCAAGTTCCTGTCAATACAGCTGGATTCCATAGGCTTGTTCTATTTCCTGACAAACTGATCACGGATTTCTGCTTGTGGCATTCATTACTAACACAGTTGTATAAGATTCATCATCAATATTATCTCATAGACTACATAAAAGGGTTCAATAAGACAGTTCCATAGATGTAAAAGGTAGCTGAGGTCATCTAATGTCATTTTACTAATGAAGAAACTGAGTCTTAGAGAGTTTAAGTGATCCAAATATAATAAATGGCATGATTGGGATTTGAACTTGGGACCCATAACATCAAGTTTGAAGCTATCCTGCTGTGCTACCACTCTGCTCCAAGAAGAAACTGTGAAAACACAAATCTTCCTGCACAGTGGACCTTGCCAAATAAATGAGTATAAGGCAATGAATGGCATGTGTTCCAGCATCGCTTTTATTGAAGCCCATCAATGAAAAGATAGTGGACTTTGCAAAGGATGAGTCACTAGGAATCAGCCAGCAAAGCCAGTAACATGCAAGGGGAAGCCTAATTCATTTTTAAAATATGACCTACTTTTTGCTGGCTGGGATTCATATAGACAACTGAAACTTTAAGAAGCTTTATTCAGCAATGTCTGTTCATTAAAATCATTCCCTTTGCTTTATGGCTTTCAGCGCTGAAGGATAAGAAAACAGATTTCCCACTGTGGGCAATCTGTGAAAGGCCCCTGGAATTAATCTCACCTGGTGACTAAACACAAATAAAATCTATACAAAAGTCAAAGGTTGTTACAGATGGACTGAATGAAAGCTACCATCATTCCACTTCCTAACATGACTTTTCTGGGAAAGGGTACTTACTTTGCCCTAAAGAGGCACCTAGGATATAACAGAAAGAGTCCTGTTTCTAGAGTTCAAAGACCTGGTTTCTAATACCAGCTTTTCCATTTATTTATGTGGCACTGTACCCATCAGCTAACCTCTCAAGACCTCAGTTTCCTCATTTGTAAAATGAAGGGATTAGATTAAATAGTTTTTAAGGTCCCTTCCAGACCTAAAAGAAATGTCTGTGAGACAAAATTCTATAGTTTAATAAAGACAGTAGAGTGTTGGCTGTGGGGTCAGAAATACCTGGTTTCCTACACCCAACTCTATCCCTTTCTAGTTGTATAACTATGGGAAAATCGCTTAACCTCTGAGCTGAAGTTTTTCTCATTTATAAAATAGAGATGTGGTTTTATAACTAGCTACCTCCCAGGATTGGTGGGAGGCTCTAATCTATGTAAAAAGTTTTGTGACTTTAAAAAGCAATCTAGAGGTCTATATCTTGTCATCACCATCATCATCCTCAAGCACACAGTAGGTACTCAATAATTGATTGACTAGTACTCATTAAGCATCTATAAAATTAAAATATTAAAACATGTCTCCTCTTCCTAAGGCCCCTTGCTGTCAGTCTCTCTGCCCTAAGGTGCCCTGGTGGTTTTGTCTAGACACAGAACTGTGTAAAGCCTGGGTATGCTTCCAGACCTTTGCAGACATAAAGGAATATTTAACAACTGGTTCCTTTTAGCTTTCAGACACTCTAGATATCTATCAATCCTGAATTAGTTAAGGGTTACTGGATCTTAGACTATAAAACAATGAAAGGAAAACATTCTTAGATGCCCTTTTGGGGGGAGGAAGAGGGAATTCTGTTAAAGTGGTCTACCTAATTCTTTCAGAGATTAGAGAATTCCTTTGTTCACGCAGACTACCTGATAGAGAGGAAAGAGGGCAAGTTTTCCCACATGGCAGAGGCAACCAAGATTAATGAAAGCCAGCTACACTGCCTCTTAATTTTCCCTTTCTTCCTCTTATCAGGCTAGACTTCTCTAGATAGAGCATATAAATTTTCCTTTAACAAACAATATATATTCAGAGGGCAGATGCATTCCAAGAAGCCAGCTAGCTACAAAAATTTGTGGCATATAGTTCTACATCACAAGAATTCTATTTGTTTGCACCAAAAGTCAACAAAAATGACTTCCCCAGTCTTGTGCCCAGTTACCAACATGAAATAAAATGAAGTCACATGAACTCACAAGAGCTGTTTACCTCATAATGCAGCCAAACTGTGCCCAATGTTAAGTGAGTACCCCCATGGATCTCTCATGGAAGTGGAGAAAAGGATGTTTGGATGGATAGTATAAGTTGGAGCTCTATTCAAGGTATAGGAATAGAGCAGCACCAATGGCTTTGTCTAACAGCATTAAAAGCAAATATGAACTGTGTGTAGTGTAGGAGACACTGGATGGCCCAGTGGGGCTCATACACCTCTAAGTAATAGAGAGCTTAGATCCCATCTAGCCCAGGGCTTCTTAACCTTTGGTGGACTGACAGACCTCTATAACTATCTGGTGAAGTCTATGGATTCCTCAGAATAATGCTTTTAAATGCATTCATTAACATGAATAAGACTATAAAGGAAGTCAATTCTATTGAAATAGTTATCAAAATATTCTTAAAAATTAAAAGTTCTCAGGTTAAACGCCCTGATCTATTGCAGATGTGGAAATTGTCCCGAAGACAGTAAGTGACAGAGCAGTAACTAGGATGAGGTAATCGGAGTTTTGTCTCAGGGTGCCAAAATTTAGAGAGCATCTCCAAGTATCCACAGTTCTTCAGCAGTAGAGAAAATAGCAAATTATATCTGTTGGGTGACATAGCAAGATTTAGAACATAACAAATAATAGGGTGCGATATGGAGTTAAAAAGACTAAATTGGGGTGTCCAGGTAGCACAAAGAGTAAGAGCACTGGTTCCAGTGTCGGGATGACCTGGGGATTGAATCTGGGCCCAGATACTTAGCACCACACCCAGAAACACCTGGCCGTGTAACCTTGAGCAAGTTACTTAACCCCAATTGCTTAGGGGTGGCCAGGTGGTTCAGCGAGTAAGAGCACTGGCTCCAGTGTCGGGAGGACCTGGGGATCAAATCTGGGCTCAGATACTTAGCATCACACCCAGAAATAACTGGCCGTGTAACCTTGAACAAGTTATTTAACCCCGATTGCTTTAAAAATAAAAAGACTAAATCCTGGTTCAATCACTTGCTGAATAACCCAGGGAAAGTCAGTTCAACAATCTGAGTCTCAGCTTCCTTATCTATAAAATGGGGATAATAACAGCACCTGCCTTACAGGGCTGTTGTGCAAACCTGAAAGCACAATATGTATGTGAGTTGTTCATTATTGATAGCGTGTCCCAAAAGTCTTAGTACAGTTCTGAGGTTAACAAAGTTGAACTAAGACCTTTAGGACACATTGGAGAATCATCATTCTCTCCTTTTTGTCATCTAATTCAATGGTGTTCAAAGAGGACTGGTCCTGGGACATGTTGCTATCCTGTTCTTGTGCAATTATACAAGTGAATTAAATCACAGCATTTGGTAGTTAAAGGACACTATTAGGGTGTAAGTTCATCCTCTACAGGTGCTCACTGAAATGATATTTACACAACTGCAACAGCAGTAAGGAAAAAGGACCTTCCTCTGCTCCCAGACAATTCTGATCTCCCCCACTAGGGCTCTTCATTTTGAAAGATTTTTGTTCTTTTTGTCTAGGAAATCATTAAGGATTTTTAAATGGGGCAATCTATTAAAATTTTGTTTTTAGGGAATAATGTTAGGCTTGGGTAACTGTGGGCAATGGTTTAGTTTGATTCCAATATAATTTATGACTGAGTTCACAAGGATATATTGTATTTGTAGTCAAGAAATTATAAATATTATTATTTTTCAAACCTGGGGCTTCTGATTCCAAATCCAGCCCACATTTCAATGGGCAACGCTGCCTTTCTTGAAGGTGAGGAATGAGGGGCTTGAAGAATGTGCCATTTTTTTTCTTTTCATTTAGCCTGAAAGAAGCCTCAACCTTCCTCTTTTCCAAGTCCTCATTTTATAGATGAGGAAGCTGAGGAATAGAAAGCCTAGATGATGTGTGCCAAGTCACACAAGCAGCAAGTGGAAGAGCCTAGATTCTGAACACTTATTCTTGGACTCCAAAGTCCATGTTCTGTCCGTGAGGCCATGACGATGACCAAAGGGATCTGGACCCTCAAAGTAGATACCTAAAACACTAGCTGCTGTGTGCTATTATTTGATATATATACACGCATATATGCATACAGAGAAACACACACATATGTATACATGTAGGTATGCTTATTTTTATATATTTATATGTTGTGTGTTGATATGTGTATATTTATTACACATACTTATTGGCTTGTGTATGCAGATGTGTGAATATATGTTGGTATATGTGTGTGGGTATGTAGAATAACAGAAGTTATGTAAATTATTCAAGTTTACACAGTCAATGTACTTCAAAGACATGACTTGCACTCAGATCTTCCTGACTGTAGGCAAGGTTTCTATGTACTATACTATAATGGATACATAGATGGAGAGAGAGAGAGAGAGAGAGAGAGAGAGAGAGAGAGAGAGAGAGAGAGAGAGAGAGAGAGAGAGAGAGAGAGAGAGAGATAGATAGATATATATATATGGATAGAAGAGAGATATAATAGAGATATAGATATATCAAGATAGAGAGAAGAAAGAGAAGATAGAAAGATAAAAAAAGGAAGGAAGGAAGGAAGGAAGGAAGGAAGGAAGGAAGGAAGGAAGGAAGGAAGGAAGGAAGGAAGGAAGGAAGGAAGGAAGGAAGGAAAGAAGGAGATAGAAGACAGACAGGGCAAATTAGATAGGAACTAGACTAGTGATATCACTAGTATGGAGAACATTTTGGGGAGGAAACGCTCTGCCCCAGGGCAGGTTTATACCTTTTCTGCCACTTATGAGAGAGTTGCTCAGAGCACCAAAAGGTGAAATGATTTGCCTTGAGGCACACCCAGGCCTTGGCTTCACCATGGGAGAGCAGACAAAGAGCTGACTTTGGGAGTCAGGAAGACCTTGCCTTGGTAGAGGAAGGTCCTTACTGGGATCACAAGTCTGGAATCTCCCTATCTACAGCATATAAACACATGCATATATACAGATAGATACACACAGCTGGACTCAATAGCTAAGTGTTATATATACAAATGTTTGTGTATCCATGTATGTATATTATATGGGTACAATTGTGTGTTTTTGCACACACACACACACACACATGTACACCCCTTCATTTTGCATTCTGGCTCCTGCTTACCTTCCAAGGCTAATTATATATTCGTCCCCTTTCCAGCCAAATCCATTTCCTTGCTCTTCCTGCTACACAACATTTAGTCACCATGCCTTTGCAAGCTCCTAGAGTGTCCTCCTATTCCTTAGAATGCCAACTCTCCCACACACTTCCTTGCCCTCCTCATTGCTAGTGTTCCCCCCACCCTAACTCCATAACCCATTTTTATTTACTTTTTCAATATTCTGAAAGTCTCTGTGTAAATATTCCTTCCCCTTCCTAGCAGAATGTAAGCTTCTAGAGGACAGGACAGTTTTGCTTTGGTCTCTATTATTTCCAGAGCCTACCAGAGAACCTAGCATATAATAGCTATTTAATAAATGTAGAACTGAATTCAAGGGTAGAAAGATAGCTGGATGGAACTCCAAGGACCTGGGTTCAGATCTTGGCTCTGAAACACACGACCACATACATACTTCTCTGGGCCTCAGCTTCCACATCTGGAAGATGAGAAGGTTGGACTAGAAGAAGTCTAGAGTTCCATCCAGACCCAAATCCATGATCCTAGGAATTCCTAAGGAGCAAAGAAAAACACGAAGGCTTCGTAGAAACTATTCTAAAGAAAAAGCAGTAATATGCTAGTGAGAGTTAATAATTCTCACAAAATGAAAGGGTAGGGCGATGGGGGATAAAGGAAGAGAGAGCAAGAGAGAAGGGAGAAAGAGAGAAAGGATAGATCTTGCAATCATTTCCGAATGTCCTTTTGTTTGGGGTCAAGTGCATTGCAAGAGCTTGTATTCTCAAACAAACACAACACTTTTAGTAAATATGCAATTTATATAAATATGTACATACATGTGTATGTGTATATATTCATATGAATGTATGTACACACATCTGCACTGGGTCCCAGACTGGCTTTCCAAAGAAATGTGTGAGCTGCCCAGTTCTGTCCAGGTGCTGTCACCAACCTAGCAACTGCTTCCCACATCAGTGAAATGACAGAGAGGATGCCCCTTCTTTAAGGAGGAGGAAGGTTCCCATGAATGAAACTGGGACAAGGGATGAGAGGGTGTGGAGGAGAACAGAAGGAAAGGAAACTGCATTTTCCAGGTGGCTGGAAATTGCTGCCTTTCTCCATTAGATACTCCTGGAGAAGAAAACCTTGGTGTTATCAGAGGAGGAAGTGTGGTACAGATCCATGCCCTTCTGAAAGGTGGTCACGTGTGACTGTTGGGAAGCATGTGGGATTTGGAGACAGACAACCCGAGTTCAAATCTCTGCTCTATGACCTGGGGCATTACTTCCCCTTTCTGGCTCCAGTGTCCCCTTTAAAATTAAGGCCTTGGATTAGTAGATGTCAACGGTCCTTTCTGACTTGAAGGCTCTGATTTCCTTCTTATCCACTACTGGGGAACTGTGATGAAATCGTCTCTGGAACAGCCCCAAGCTTCCAAAAGGAAGGTCATTTCAGGATACAACTCAGTCCTACAATTTCCTGCTTTAAGTGGAGAAGTACCAAAGAGTTGGTAGTGCCTCTAGGGACTACACCATGTAAATTCATGTAGACTGGGTGAGAATACAGTCATCCAGGGATCTGGCCTGAGTCACCAGAAATTACTGTGCACTGTGACATCAGGCATGGGAGTGCATGATGCAGTTAACGAGGGGTTGCTGGAGTCCCTCGGGTTTCATCATCCCATGACAGGCCATGTCCTGCTTTGACCCCAAAAGGAGAACACAGAACATCCAAGTCACTTGATAGCAGTCATGCCGTTGTCCAGGACAAGCCCCAGGGGGCCTAGGGTTGAGCAACCCTTCCCACTTTTCCATCCATCCATCCATCCATCCATCCATCCATCCATCCATCCATCC